>NC_036647.1:6386971-6444471 GCF_002806865.2 Cucurbita pepo subsp. pepo
GGGGGGGGGTTAGTCCTCGAGCTTGAGATAGGGCTGTATTCTGTTATTCTTTCTGTTAAGATGAGTGGATACTGTTCTGGTCGTGCACACATACACTATGATGAATGGATACTGTTCTGGTCGTGCACACGTACACTGTGATGAGTGGATACTGTTCTGGTCGTGCACACGTACACTATGATGAGTGGATACTCTTCTGGTCGTGCACACGTACACTATGATGAGTGGATACTGTTCTGGTCGTGCGCGCGTACACCATGATGTGCATTATTTGAAGATATCTTTTCTCTTTACCTTGAATGTTGACAACTTCTCTTTATTCATAATGTCTGATTGTCCAAAGGTTTGATGCAGCTGTAATGCAATCTGATGGGTTTGAGTTTCTCAAAGAAAACTGTCCATTGCTGCAGTCAGAGCTTTTGAAGACTGTTGCTAGGTGTGAGGACGAGGAGGAGCTTAGCGGAGGAGGAAAAAGTCGTAGCGTATGGGCTCAATTCTCCGACGGCGGGGATACAAATGACAGGAGTGTGAGGCAACAGACATGGGAAAATGGAGAAAGGAGTCGAAGCCCGTGGATGCAGCATTCGGATGGCGGTGACGCCTGCATACCGAAACCCAGGTGAGAAGGCTAACACACATACTTGGTAAGTTACTATTGTGATTTGTATAATAACATCTATGACATGAACTTAGCCACTTAGTAGAAAGCTAAGTGTTTGTAGCATTAGAGAATGTAAAGGGAAAGCATTGCTCTTGTTGTCTATTTGTGCTTTTGACGAAATCGCTTTGGCTAGATGTCATGACCTTTGAATGGAATTTTGCTTGACTGAGTAAAGCTTTACTTCTTGATTTCTGTAATTTTGATTTCTCCATTTCTTTTGCTTCTCTGAAGTATCATCCCATTGCCTCATTGTTCTGCTTATTTTATTTTCATAAAACACAGATGGAGTATAACGACCCAATCCCAGCGTTAGTCGACGTCGTTTTTTTTGGCTTTCCCTTTTGAATTTTTCTATAAGGTTTCTAAAACATGTTTGCTAGGGAGAAGTTTCCACACCCTTATAAAGAATGTTTCGTTCTCCTCTTCAATCGATGTGGGATCTCTAATCGATGTAGGACTCCCCAATCCATCCCCTTCAGGAACCAACGTCCTTGTTGGCACACCGCCTCGTGTCCACACTCCTTCGGAGTTCAGTCTTCTTGCTGACACATCGTTTGGTGCCTGGTTCTGATACCATCAATCCTGGGACCTATGGGGTATATGGGCCCACCACGCATTCACTAAGAACAAAACCTTATTTATAAAAGTGTGAAAATTTCTCACTAGCAGTCACGTTTTAAAAACCTAAAGGGAAGACCTAGAAGGAAAAATCTAAAAAGGATAATATCTTCTAGCGGTGAGCTTGAACCGTTAGAGTGAGAATTTGAATTTGAACTTTTTGTTGTTTATTTTGTTCGTTGTGTTTTCATTGGGTCGGATTGTTTGATTAGAAAAATTTATAACTCGAACAATTAGGTTGAATTTAAACAATAATCCGATCCAATCCACGACGAACTCCTTATCATTTAAAAAATGTGGTCTTGTGGAGCACATTTGAGCTTGGGTACAGTTATTTTTATGATAAGCTAATTCTTTGAAATTTCTTTTCTTTGGCTTTCTTTTTTGTCGTATCTGTCGACGGTGAGCAAATTGTAATTGAAGACTTCCTCACTATTTCTCCACCTTTACATTCTTTTATATATAAATTTTATTTTATATTTAAAAAATATCCCAAAACTTTCAATTTTTTTTTTTAAATAATATTCTTAAAATTTTTTAAAGGCCAAAATAATTAAATTTTCTCCATTTAACAATTACCATAAATTTTCAACTTTTAAAGTGAATTATTTTAAATGTTTTTTTTTTCTTTTTTTTTTTACTTACAACTAAATTTGTAATTAAATTAATCTCTAATTAAAAAAAAATGGAACATATAATTCCATCAATAAAAAAAATTAAACTTAATTAAATCCTTTATATATTCTAAATATGTCAGAATATAATTCAATTATTATTTAGTTTTAATAAAAAATTTAAATCAAATCATTATTTTTCCAATTATTATTTAGTTTTAATCGAAAATTTAAATCAAACCGTTATTTTTTCAATTATTATTTAGTTTAAATCGAAATAAACTTAATTACATTCTAAATATGTCAACATGAATATAGCTCAATTATTATTTAGTTTTAATCGAAAATTTGAATCAAACCGTAATTTTTTTTCAATTATTATTTAGTTTTAATCGAAATAAACTTAATTCAATTATCCTTACATTCTAAACATGTCAACATGAATATAGCTCAATTATTATTTAGTTTTAATCAAATTTAAATTAAACAGTTATTTTTTTATAATTATTATTTAGTTTTAATCGGAAAATTTAAATCAAACCATTATTTTTACAGAGAAATTTAAAATCTTGTAGAAAAAAATTGAAGTAAATTTAAAAAATTGATTCCCAAGTGAAGTAAGGGTACAAACCAAAATATTAAGATCCTTTGTATAGATGAAAGATTGAAATGATTTGAATCTCTCAATTTTCTTTCGTTCTTATCAAAACGAGGACCGGAATGGAAAATCCAACTCTGTTTGCAATTGCAGCCGAAATTGGAAAATCTTCTACTAAACTAATACCGATGCCATTTTAATATTCCATCTCCAATTATTCGTTTGCCGCAAATCAAGGGAACACAGAATCAAACAAGGAGGGCCAGCCATTAAACTCGGTGAATCCGTGGGAGAAGCTGTTCCCGTTTCCTGTTTCCTGTTTCTTGTTTCAAGTTTCAACCGAAGCAGATGAGTTCCTTCCAAATTTCGTACCTAAAATTTACAGTATGATGATCTGTTAGATGTAATGGGATTGAGGGATATAAGGGGGCATGGTGCGTTATATTGGGAAGTGTGAAGATAAAGATAATCCGATTTGTCTATTGTTTCTGACACCTCTTTGAATTTCTGAAGTAAACTGGCGATGGGTTTTCAAGAACTGTGATAAGAACAGCGAGTTTGATCATCTTTGTCTGTGAATAATATGCTGGTTCGTGAGCAGAGTTCGAGGGATTCGGATGTTGATTATGGAAGAAGGTTATCTGGTGTTTTTGAAAGTTTGGTTAGGAGAAAGCAGGTGGATTCTGAGAATGTAACGAGGGAGAATCATCATCAACTGGCTAAGAAATTATCTACGCTTGACCTTGTTGCCATTGGTGAGTTCTTGGGGGGTTTTTCATGATTCTGCTTTCTGTAATTTGCTCCTTCTGGGATGGATTGAGTAGGGTCATGTTTAATGGTTGTTTGAGTTTTTCTTCTGTTCTTGCTTGCTTTTCCAAGGACAATATGGCTTATAATGTTTTGAAATTGAGCTATGAATCATTGGGAATTGTGCTGCCTATGTTGTGCAAGTTGTTTTTAAGACAATCCTATGAATTTTCTAATGTAAGCTTGATTTTGTTGGGAGAGGAGTCCCACGTTAACTAATTAAGGGAAAGATCATGAGTTTATAAGTAAGGAATACTATCTCGATAAAGGGTGTTATTTGTTTGAGGATTCCAGGGAAGAAGTCGAGCCTTGATTAAGGGGAGGCTGTTTGAGGGCTCCATCTATAGGCCTCGGGAATGACTCTATGGTGTACTTTGTTCGAGGGGAGGATTGTTGGGAGAGAAGTCCCACATTGACTAATAGGGAAAGATCATGAGTTTATAAGTAAGGAATACTATCTCCATTGGTATGAGGTCTTTTGGGGAAACCAAAAGCAAAGCCACGAGAGCTTATGCTCAAAGTGGACAATATCATACCATTGTGGAGGTCCGTGGTTCCTAGTATGGTATTAGAGTCATGCTCTTAACTTAGCCATGTCAATAAAGTTCTCAAGTGGCAAACAAAGAAGTTGTGAGCCTCGAAAGTGTAGTCAAAAGTGATTCAATTGTCAAACAAAGGGTGTTCTTTGTTTGAGGGCTCTAAGAAGGTAGTCGAGCCTCGATTAAGGGGAGACTGTTTGAAGGCTCTATCCATAGGTCTCAAGAGAGGCTCTATGGTGCACTTTGTTTGAGGGGAGGATTGTTGGGAGAGGAGTCTCACATTGACTAATTAAGAGAAAGATCATGGGTTTATAAGTAAGGAATACTATCTCTATTCGTATAAGGCCTTTTTGGAAAACCAGAAGTAAAGCCATGAGAACCTAAGCTTAAAGTGGTCAATATCATACCATTGTGAAGATTCGTGGTTTCTAACAGATTTTGTTATTTGAATGTGTTTATCATGTCTCGAACATATAAATTCTTTCTTGCAGATTGGGTTTCTATTGTTTTTGGTTGGTTAAACTAAAAGAGTTAATGATATGTGATGATTGCTTTGCTTCCTCCTCATCAGGAGTTGGAGCTACAATTGGAGCTGGAGTGTATATTTTGGTTGGAACAGTTGCCAGAGAGCACGCAGGGCCCTCTCTTACAATATCATTCTTTATTGCTGGGGTAGCTGCAGCACTCTCAGCATTTTGTTATGCGGAGCTTGCTTGTCGATGCCCATCTGCAGGGAGTGCCTATCACTATACATATATATGCGTTGGAGAAGGGTATGACGATTTTTTTTATAGCGTTCCGAGCTAGCTTACACATATATTCACCAATTTCACAGCACAACTACTTGTCTCTACAATACTTGGTTGTTAGCAAATTCATTATTGAATGATAATGAGGCTTCACTTTTACTATTAATCCGAAAGAATGTGATTTGTGTTATATATATTTTTTTTGCTGGCTGTAAGCAGCTAGCAGCATATTCGTTACATTGTTCATAAACTTATTTGACCCTCGTTTGGCGACTAACTGTGTGGTTGATTACTCCCAGAGTTGCTTGGTTGGTTGGCTGGGCACTGATTCTGGAATGGACGATTGGTGGTTCTACGGTGGCTCGTGGCATAACTCCCAATCTGGTACAGTAAAAACTTCTTACATTCACTCATGGTCTTAAACTTGAGACTGGGAGTTGGATACTTGGTTCCATATATGAGACTAAACATGCGTTATTATAGAACTTTTGAGGAATATATTAAACAATAATAATAAAAAGAAACGGCTAACCTGAGCATAACTCATTTGGTTCAAACATTATATCTTCGATCAAAACATTAGAGGTTCGAATCTCTACTCACATATGCAGTTGAATCTATTTATCGTGCATGAGATGTTTATGGTGCTCACTGCGCAATTTCTCGTGATGCTATCATTTTTGTTCATTTCAGGCACTGTTTTTGGGAGGTGAGGATAAGTTACCGGTTTTCTTGGCCCGTATTACGATCCCTGGACTTGGTATTGTTGTTGATCCATGTGCAGCAATCTTAATCTGTATTGTTACTGCCCTTTTGTGCTTTGGGATAAAGAAGGTGTTTTCAGTAGAACCATGAAATCTTTTCTTATCTCATCTGGTTTCACTTGTGGGTTCCTTTATTGTGAAGTACAATGGTTATTTTTCAGAGTTCATTGGCTCAAACCATAGTCACAACTATAAATGTCTGTGCTTTGCTTTTCATTGCTATAGTCGGTGGATATCTTGGTTTCAGAGATGGATGGGTTGGATACGAACTTCCGAACGGGTAAAGGAAACTACTTTGTGATTAATTTTTTATTCGAACGCGTATCCCCTAGTTTGCACTTTCTTATGTTCTTGTAGATACTTCCCCTTCGGTGTGAATGGGATGTTTGCTGGATCTGCAGTAGTTTTCTTTTCGTATATTGGATTTGATTCAATTACTAGCACTGCTGAGGAGGTACTTTTTACGATCTCGTTATCGCTGTGAGATAATACTTTCTTGTCCCAGGAAACGAAAATGACCTCATTTATAGTTTATGTTAACAACGTCATTCTCACTTAAGATCACGAGGAACGGATTAAGGATACGAATAAGAACACCGAAAATATGGATTTAGATATTCTGTTTCATTTGGTCTACCTCTTGATAGTTTTATAGCATTTCATCACTATTTGAAATTTTGAATTGACAGATGAAAAATCCTCAACGAGATTTGCCCCTTGGCATAGGACTTACTATGCTTATCTGTAGCGTTTTGTATATGCTCGTTTCGACGGTGATAGTTGGCTTGGTACCGTATTATGCCTTGGATCCAGACACCCCTATCTCCTCTGCATTTGCTAGCTATGGTGTGCAATGGGCCATGTGAGGATTCTCTAAATTGAGGGAAATTCATGGGAATCTTTGCTTGTTCTGTTTATTTTTTACTTTCAGTATTTCTTTTAAAAGCTAGCATTTTCATTCTCAGGTACGTAATTACGGTTGGGGCAGTGACTGCTCTTTTTGCAAGCTTATTGGGTTCAATTCTTCCTCAGGTATGTGCTATAAAAGATATTTTCCATGGTAGATAGTAGGGCAATTACGGTTCATGGGTTATCGTTTTGGTTGGCAACTGGTCGTGTGTTGGTTCAGCTATTAGTTCCTTGAAGAGGTCGATTTTCGTTTTTGTTTTCGATTAAGGTGGCCACTTGCTGGCGATTATGGCAATAGTCTAGTTTTTCTTTGCTCCTAGCCTACCTTTATTAATCTCCAGAAAGGCCTTGTGCAGTCTAGTTTACACCAGGCAACCTATTGGGATGTCTTGAACTAGGGGTCTGTAAGGATGACGGTGAACGCCAATTCAAGCTCTGTCGATTCTCTCAAACTAGGGGTCTGTTGGCAACCTATTGGGATATCATCTAGAGCTTGAACTAGGGGTCTGTTGGTTTGCTCGAAACGCAAGCCCTCACACCAATCAACCTATTGGGATGTCTTGAACTAGGGGTCTGTATGGATGACGGTGACTGCTAGTTCAAGCTCTGTCGGTTCTCTCAAACTACATTGAGATATGATCTAGAGCTTGAACTAGGGGTCTGTTGGTTCTCTCGAAACATCCCAAGCCCTTACACCAGGCAACCGATTGGGATGTCTTGAACTAGGGGGTCTGTACGGATGACGGTTAATGCTAGTTCAAGCTATGTCGGTTCTCTCAAACTACAATGAGATATCATCAAGAGCTTGAACTAGGGGTCTGTCAGTTCTCTTGAAACATCCCAAGCCCTCACACCAGGCAACCTATTGGGATGTCTAGAACTAGGGGTCTATACGGACGACGGTGAATGCTAGTTCAAGCTCGGTCGATTCTCTCAAACTACATTGAGATATCATCTAGAGCTTGAACTAGGGGTCTGTCGGTTCTCTCNTCTTTTAAAAGCTAGCATTTTCATTCTCAGGTACGTAATTACGGTTGGGGCAGTGACTGCTCTTTTTGCAAGCTTATTGGGTTCAATTCTTCCTCAGGTATGTGCTATAAAAGATATTTTCCATGGTAGATAGTAGGGCAATTACGGTTCATGGGTTATCGTTTTGGTTGGCAACTGGTCGTGTGTTGGTTCAGCTATTAGTTCCTTGAAGAGGTCGATTTTCGTTTTTGTTTTCGATTAAGGTGGCCACTTGCTGGCGATTATGGCAATAGTCTAGTTTTTCTTTGCTCCTAGCCTACCTTTATTAATCTCCAGAAAGGCCTTGTGCAGTCTAGTTTACACCAGGCAACCTATTGGGATGTCTTGAACTAGGGGTCTGTAAGGATGACGGTGAACGCCAATTCAAGCTCTGTCGATTCTCTCAAACTAGGGGTCTGTTGGCAACCTATTGGGATATCATCTAGAGCTTGAACTAGGGGTCTGTTGGTTTGCTCGAAACGCAAGCCCTCACACCAATCAACCTATTGGGATGTCTTGAACTAGGGGTCTGTATGGATGACGGTGACTGCTAGTTCAAGCTCTGTCGGTTCTCTCAAACTACATTGAGATATGATCTAGAGCTTGAACTAGGGGTCTGTTGGTTCTCTCGAAACATCCCAAGCCCTTACACCAGGCAACCGATTGGGATGTCTTGAACTAGGGGGTCTGTACGGATGACGGTTAATGCTAGTTCAAGCTATGTCGGTTCTCTCAAACTACAATGAGATATCATCAAGAGCTTGAACTAGGGGTCTGTCAGTTCTCTTGAAACATCCCAAGCCCTCACACCAGGCAACCTATTGGGATGTCTAGAACTAGGGGTCTATACGGACGACGGTGAATGCTAGTTCAAGCTCGGTCGATTCTCTCAAACTACATTGAGATATCATCTAGAGCTTGAACTAGGGGTCTGTCGGTTCTCTCGAAACATCCCAAGCCCTCACACCAGGCAACCTATTGGGATGTTGTGCTTTTATTTTAAACGTGAACTACTTAATTGTTAAAATTTCACATTCCTTTATTTTCCAGCCCCGGATCCTAATGGCCATGGCTAGAGATGGATTGTTACCCTCTATTTTTGCAGACATCAATAAGCACACTCAAGTTCCAGTAAAGGGCACCATTATAACAGGTCTTTTTGCAGCAGCTCTGGCCTTTTTTATGGATGTTTCACAGTTGGCTGGAATGGTAAATCAAGGTTTTCATATAATCTGAAGATGAAATGATTGAAGAACGATCAAATCTATTAAAAACATAAACAGAATACATTAAGATTCTAATTCCATCTTTTCTTATATGCTTCTTCCGTTGAATACAGGTAAGTGTAGGAACACTTCTTGCATTTACTACAGTTGCATTATCAGTTCTGATACTCAGATATGTTCCACCACATGAGTCCCCACTTCCATCTTCACTTCAAGAGGCTATCAACTCGAAATTATCACAGTTAGATGGTGAGAGCCCGGAAACCGATAGCAATGTTGTTGGAGATTCATCTGGTTCAAGCGACAAAGGAAACACCATGCTCAGTTACCCTCTTATCGAGAGAGACGTATCTCGAGGTTAGAATGACTACTATCTCTACGTCTTGTAAAATTTTTCTTTTATAAGAACAAGCTGTTTGTAAGTGAAATGATGAATACTTAAAGATTGAACCGAGAGATTTTTCCATGAATAATAATCCGTTAAGCCTCGGATTGTAGATGGTAAGGATCTGTGGAGCTATAAGTTGACATCTTCTTTTAAAATGAATGCAGAAGAGAAAAGGCGAAAAACGGCTGCTTGGGCTATTGCACTTGTCTGTATAGGAATTCTAATAGTTACATTCACAGCTTCAGCCAAGTATCTCCCCAGGTAATCAACTTTAGAAGCCTACGTTTTAAGTGTGTGGAAACCATAATGTATGTATGAAGTCTTAAGCATTGAGATGCGTTGCCTAAAATATACGAGCAAGACAAATTATTTTTTAATATCCTTTGTCTGACGTATTGTGAGATCCCACATCGGCTGTAGAGGTGAACAAAATATTCTTTATAAGGGTGTGGAAACCTCTCCCTAATAGACACGTTTTAAAATCGTGAGGCTGACGGTGATACGTAACGGGCCAAAGCGGACAATATCTGTTAGCGGTGAGCTTGAGCTGTTACACATGGTATCAGAACCAGACACCGGACGGTGTGCCAGCGAGGATGCTGGGCCCCCAAGGAGGTGGATTGTGAGATCCCACATCGGTTGGAGAGGGAAACAAAACATTCTTTATAAGGGTATGGAAACCTCTCCCTAATAGACTCGTTTTAAAATCGTGAGACTGACGGCGATACGTAACGGGCCAAAGCGGACAATATTTGTTAGCGGTGGGCTTGAGTTGTTACATGTATGTACTGAATCATATGAGGAGCACAAATTTGTTCCATGTTTTAGACCTTAGCTCCATGGAACATGCACAAATTTGTTCCATGTTTTAGACCTTAGCTCCATGGAACATTATAGTACTGCTGAAAACATTATGTATGGACGGCATGAACTATCTAAAGTAGCGCACAACCTATTTTGAATTCAGTTCTAACGATTTCTGTTACCAGCATTCCTCGCTTCGTCTCCTGTGGAGTCGGTGGAGTTCTTCTATTGGGTAGCCTGATTGTGCTGGCTTCCTTAGATCAAGATGATGCAAGACACAGCTTTGGCCATAGAGGAGGTTTGTATCATTTATACTGTGAAATCATAGTTATCTATCCTATAATTGATTGGTGGAGGTGGCTAGGGTTAACACTTGCTTATGAGCGTTACTAGGCCTTTTTGTAATGTAATTATGAGTTTGATCATGTTCTTTTAGATTCGAGTCCTTTTTCTAGCAAGCGTAACTCTTTTTACTGTTGGGGCTTGCTTTTTGTCTTTTTTGTGCGCGCCCGGGTATATTCTTTCATCTCTCTCTTTGAGATCTCACATTGATTGGAGAGGGGAAAGAAACCTTCTTTATAAGGGTGTGGAAACCTCTCCTTAGTAGATACGTTTTAAAACTTTGAGGGGAAGCCCTTGAAGGAAAAACCCAAAGAGAACAATATCCGCTAGCGGTGAGCTTAGGCTGTTACAAATGGTATCAAAGCCCGTCACCAGTTGCTGGGCACTCAAGGGGGTGGATTGTGAGATACCACATCGGTTGGAGAGGGGAACGGAACATTCCTTAAAAGGGTATGGAAACCTCTCCCTAGCAGATGCGTTTTAAAACCTTGAGGAGAAGCCCTTGAAGGGAAAGCCCAAAGAGGACAACATCGGCTAGCGGTGAGCTTGGGCCCTTACAAAGGGTATCAGAGCCAGTCACCGGTCGCTGGGCCCCTAAAGAGGGTGGATCTTGAGATTCCACATCGGTTGGAGAGGGGAACAAAACATTCCTTATAAGGGTGTGGAAACCTCTGCTTAGCAGACACATTTTAAAACCTTAAGGGAAGTCCTTGAAGGAAAAACCCAGAGAGGACAATATCCGCAAGCGGTGGGCTTGAGCTGCTACAAATGGTATTAGAGCCAGTCACTGGTTGCTGGGCCCCCAAGGGGGGCGGATTGTGAGATTCCACATTGGTTGAAGAAGAGAACGGAACATTTCTTATAAGGGTGTGGAAACCTCTCCCTAGCAGACACGTTTTAAAATCTTGAGGGGAAGCCCTCGAAGGGAAAGTTCAAAAAGGACAATATCTGCTAGCGGTGAGTTTGGGTTGTTACTTCTTAAAAAAAAAAGCTGATTGAACTCGATTAAATTTGCTAACGACACCGCTTGAATTAATTGTTATTTGTTGACTATATAGTCGTCTTTAAATGGCAATGTTATCTGGATCTTACTTAGCTGTGCTTGTCATTTTCTTTCACTCAGGTTTTGCTTGCCCATATGTGCCTTTCTTACCAGCTGCTTGCATTCTTATTAACTCTTACTTGCTGATTGATCTTGGGTGAGTATTGAGACATGAACTTACCCTTCAAATCAACTTCTGATGAATTTTCTACTGATCTATATACTGAACCCGACTTTCAGGCTCGCGACTTGGATCCGGGTTTCTGTCTGGTTTGCAATCGGCGCATTGGTTTACGTGTTTTATGGTCGGACTCATAGCTCACTGGTTAATGCAGTCTACGTGCGCACCGATTATGTCGACGAGATCTGTTGCTCATCGAATCATGTAGCATAGTCTTCATACATCGCTTGGTACATCGAAAAAGGTTTGCTATGCCTCTATGCTCATTTATGTGAAAGTAAACTCGAATAGTATATTTTGGGGGTATATATCGATCAAATTGTATATTTGGTTCCTAAACTTTAATAGTATTTCGTTTCTTTAAATTTATTGTAAAAAGTTCTCAAAGTACATACAAATGTAAAGTAGAATATTGTCATTTGGGTTCGTGTAGTTCTATTTGGGTCAATAAGGTCTCGTTTTGTTGCCCTCGTCTTTACCCCTAAATCATTCTCGTGTTTTTTTTTTCCAATCATATGTATAATTTTGTTGGTTATATTACACGTTTAATTCTGAACTTTGAGATTTAGTTTGTTATTGAACTTAAAAAAATATATATTATGTCGATGGATTTTCAATTTTGTTTCAATTAGGGGTGTACATTCAACTCGACAACCTGGACCAACCCAACCAGAACGAAAAGGGTTGGGTTGGGTTGGATTAGCATTTCGAGTAGGGTTGGGTTGGATTAGCATTTCGAGTAGGGTTGGGTTGGATTAGCATTTCGAGTAGGGTTGGGTTCATTTTTCTAAACCCAAACTGAATCTATTTGGTTTCGGGTTCGTGGGACAAAACCTTCAAGTTACCCAGTCAAATAAAAATATATAAAATATATTAAGAATCCATCATTATTAATGGGTTTGCGAGAGTGGTACCTTGTCCGGTCTAAGGAATCTCAGTTTGAGGTCAATTTTATTATTTATTCAATTTCATGATCTATCCTTATATTTTTATTATTCTAACAAATTCTCAAGAAAAATATCTGTATTTAGTTGGGTTTAATTTTATAACAATGTTAAACTAGGTTACAATTTTTGCTCTTTTTTTTTGGTGAATTTATTTATTTATTTATTTATTATTATTATTATTATTATTATTATTATTATTATTATTATTATTATTATTATTATTATTATTATTATTATTATTATTATTATTATTGTCTGTGAATAATTATAAATTGATTTGTGTTTGTTTATGATATTTTAATATATTTTTTTTATCTCGTATCAGAATATTTATAAATTGTGGATAAATAAAACTTTAAAAAATTGAAACCCCGAAAAGAGAGAGAGATGGGTTGGGTTGTGAAAAGTTTGGGGTTGAGTTGGGTTGGATGGTTGGATTGTGAAAAGTTGGGTTGGGTTGGGTGGTTAGATTGTGAAAAGCTTTGGGTTGGGTTGGGTTGGGTTATCAATCTAACCGACCCTTTGGTTTGGTCAAAATAATCCCTCAACCTAATTCAACCTCGACCACGTACACCCTTAGTTTCAGTAGATTCTTAAAATTTAAATATATATGACCGTAACTTCCAATTTTGTGTTTAATAATTACATGATATATTTTAAAAATTGATATAAATTTGAATTTTATGTTTAACATAATCCTAAAGTTTCGATTTTGTGTTGAGTAAATTTGTGGATTTAAAAATATCGAATGTATCAAAATGTAGGTCATTTAGCCTGTGATCACGGTGGTACAGTTAACTTGTTCACTAACGAGTAATTACCACAATTTTATTTCACAAGAACCATTACAATACGTACAAGAGGTCCTATAACAAGTCCTATAACATTTGAAAACAACATTTTCATGTACGCATATCCATCCCAACAATCACAAAACAAACAAAATGTATGCATATCTAACGATCACGAAAGGCGTCCAATATAAAAACCACTTACCTCAATCCGAAAAAAGGGTAAACAATCTACTATGATCCACATCCTCTTTTAGCTAGTCAACACTTCCTTCCGCACAACTCTTTCCCTCAGCGTTATGTGGTTTAATTCCTTAGAGATACTCTAATTACGATGTCATGGAATGTCTGGGTATACTTAGATCTTGAAAGATCCAACGAACACCATGTTTCCGTTATGTCTCATGAGATACTTGACGAGTCATGCATGATTAAAATGAATGATATGCAATGCACATGTATGTATGTGGTGAAGTGAACCCGATGAATAGGTTCTGATATTATGAAACGACATAGGTCAAGTTAGACCACGACATAGACTAAGTAAAGTTTAAGGTCTACGAAAAATGTATATTATATCTTTTAAGTCTTTAACATATTCTAAATGTTTTAAATTAATTTAGTCCTTACACCTCAAGATCATGAGCGACTAGAGGTATAGACCCAAGTGTATTCATAGGGTGGACTAAACTTGGGGAGTTAGTCTCGAACTCCTAGAAACGAGAGACGAGATGTAAACGATCTAGAAGCCCAAAAAACTTGTAGACTTCTACGACAAAGATGACTAAAAGAGCTGATAGGCTTGAAAGTAGGGTGCACGATGTCATCAGAACCCCTAAGACCAAGCCACAATTCTATAAACTGGCCTCGAAGAGAGATTAGGGACTACGCGGGTGGGTAAGCTCATCTATTGAGCGTAGAATAGATAGAGGCAAAAGCCGCAGATTCGTAAACCAGTACCGAAAAGAGATTAGGGACTACATTGGTATATATTACAAGGGGTTTCTCTATTGTGTGTAGAAATGAGTTAAAACTCTAACACCACGACTCCATGAACCAGTCTTACATGGATAGACATCACGTGGGAGTGCTCCTATTGAGTGTAGAAATGGAACAAGGCAAAAGCTGCAGTTCCGTAAACCGATCTTGATAGTGACCGAAATTACATGGGTAGTTGACTCGTGATGGATGATTAAGATCTGTTGAGGACTTCACGACTTACCTACAAGCTTAGATAGCTACAGTAAAAAGCCTGAACTTCTTAGAGCCCAAAGAAAAACCCGTGATAACCTACTAGGTTAAGGATGCGAAGAGTCTACAAGTAGGTTGCTTATTAGGTATATTTATAAACTCACCTGTTTTTTCCTTTTCTTTTTTAGGTACTAGTCGAGGTGAGGAGGTGCTCGGAAGCTGTGTTATCACAGAGGGGTGTCGACCCGGGGTGTTAATAACGTGAACACCTTTTTATACCGTTTCTTTTTATTGGATTTTTAACAATGGTTACATGTCTTTTAATCCGTGCAAAATTTTACAGTATTTTTCATATTTTATTGTTTATTTTATTTTACTTTTAATTTAATTATTTTCACTTTCGCCTTTTTCGTCGCAGTCCAATTTCTCAAAGACTTGAAAATCAGGTCATGACATCATGTGCATTGTATATTACGAGCACGAGAAGCCCAAAGTTTCGGGTTAGTTGGGTTGATGATTCGAGCAACTAGAATAAATTTCAAAACTCAACTCAACCCGATCCTCATATCAAACACTCACATGTTACAACGACCTTAATCTTAAAAGTAGGGTAAAGTTGGATTGAGCTGTAACAATATTTTTGAGTTTGTCTGTAACGGCTCAAGCCCACCACTAGCAGATATTGTTCTTTTTAGACTTTTCCTCTCGAGCTTCTCTTCAAGGCTTTAAAACGTGTCTACTAGGGAGAGGTTTCCACATTCTTTTAAAGGGTGTTTCGTTCTTCTCCCCAACCGATGTTGAATCTCACAATCCACCCTCCTTCAAGGCCAAATGTCCTCACTACCACTCGTTCATTTCTCCAATCGATGTGAGACCCCCACCAAATCCACTCCCTTCGAGGCTCAGCATCCTTGCTAGTACACCGCCTCATGCCTACCCTCTTCGGGGAACAACCTCCTCGCTGGCATATCACCCGGTGTCTAGCTCTTATACCATTTGTAACAGCCCTCAAGGCTTTAAAACACGTCTACTAGGAAGAGATTTCAACACTCTTTTAAAGAGTGGTTCGTTCTCCTCCCCAACCGACGTAGGATCTCACATGGTCGAATTGACTCAACCATAAAAATGTCAACCCGCATATTGAATTTTTTTTAATGACAAAAATACCCTTACAACTTTCTCTCTCCCATCCATAAGTGGTTGATGAGACATGGGTGGATGTCCTATATTGAATAAATAAATAAATAAATTAAGGAAGAAGCTTTAAAATAATTTTAATTGTCATTTAATTTGACTTTTTTAGAGTTTTTCTTTCCTTCTACGTCTTTATAATACAAACCTAATCCTTAACCATAATCCTTTTTTTTCCTTTTTTTTTAATTTGAAAGTCAAATTAAACTTTTAATGATTATTCAAATTAAAAAATAAAAATAAAAAAATCAACATCATGGATGATTGGAGGGACTGTCTCATTCGCGATAGACATGTCATAAATTGTTAAACTATTATATAATTAATTGTAACTAAATATATTAAATCATTAAGACGTGTACTCACATTTATAGTAAGTCGAATATTGAGACGTTGAATAAAATAAATTTTATGTGCAAAAAAAAATAATATCTTAATGATATATTCATGTGCTTTTATGGAACGGCATAGGTCAGATTGGACAACGTCAATTAAAATTAGAGATTCGTGGGCATCGAATGATATGTAATGCACACGTATGTATATGCCAAGAAATGTTATGTTATGAATAGTATGGAAGTATGAAGTGCATCACAATCGTATATCATGACTTAGTAACGTGGGACTTCAGGCATGTTGTATGTCACGAGCCAATACATACACTATAATATGATACCCGCTCCTTTGTTTTCGATGGTTTCTGGCAACGTGAGAGCATATGTTAACTAGTAGCTAAATCTAGAAAGAATGCACATGAGTCCCGTATAGTGGGTTCATACGTGTGCGTGAACTATGTGTACAGAAATACTATATACAAATTTATTCAAAAATAAATAAATAAAAAATAAAAGAAAATACCCATTTATGATTGGGGTATTTTAGTCATTTACTAAAGCTAGATTAATTTTTACCGCTTTTACAATAACAAAAATCTTTTTCATTTTTTTTTAAACGTATAATCAAATTTCTATTTGGGCCGAAGGAAGCCCACTCAACCTTCCATGTAATAAAAGCAAGGCCCATGGATAATTTCGGTTTTTTTTTTATAAATATTTTTAAAAATGTTTACAATATTATTTTAATATTATATAGAGTTGGGTAAAGTTAGATTGTGGTGTAACAATATTTTTGATTTGGTCTGTAACGGCTCAAGCCCACCACTAGCCGATATTGTTCTCTTTAGGCTTTAAAACGTGTCTACTAGAGAGATGTTTCCACACTCTTTTAAAGGGTGTTTCGTTCTTCTCCCTAACTGATGTTGAATCTCACAATTCACCCCCTGTCCAATGTCCTCACTACCACTCGTTCATTTCTCCAATCGACGTGGGACCCCCACCAAATTCACCCCCCTTCAGGGCTCAGCGTCTTTGCTGGCACATCGCCCGGAGTCTGGCTCTTATATCATTTATAACAGCCCTCAAGGCTTTAAAATGCATCTATTAGGGAGAGGTTTCCACACTCTTTTAAAGAGTGTTTCGTTCTTCTCCCCAATCGATGTTGAATCTCACAATCCACCCTCCTTCAGGGCCTAATGTCATCACTACCACTCGTTCATTTCTCCAATCGATGTGGGACCCCCACCAAATCCACCCCTTCAGGGCTCAGTGTCCTTACTTGTCATTTCTCCAATCGATGTGGGACCCCCACCAAATCCACCCCTTTAGGGCTCAGTGTCCTTACTTGCACACCGCCTCATGTCTACCCCCTTCGGGGAACAACCTCCTCGTTGGCACATCGCCCGGTGTCTGGCTCTTATATATTTGTAACAACCCTCAAGACTAGCAGATATTGTCCTCTTTGGGCTTTCCCTTTCGGGCTTCCCCTCAAGCCTTTAAAACGCGTATGCTAGGGGAAGGTTTCCACACCCTTATAAAGGGTGATTTGTTCTCCTCCCCAACCAATGTGGGACATCACAATCCACTCTCCTTCGGGGCCCAGCGTCCTCGCTGGCACTCGTTCCTTTATCCAATCGATGTGGGAACGCCTCCAAATCCACCCCCCTTTGGGGCCCAGCGTCCTCTTACTGGCACACCGCCTCGTGTCTACCCTCCTTCAGGGAACAACGAGAAAGTCAGCACATCGTCCGGTGACTGGCTCTGATACCATTTGTAACGACTCAGATCCACCGCTAGCAGATATTGTCCTCTTTGGGCTTTCCCTTTCGGGCTTCCCCTCAAGCCTTTAAAACGCGTATGCTAGGGGAAGGTTTCCACACCCTTATAAAGGGTGATTTGTTCTCCTCCCCAACCAATGTGGGACATCACAATCCACTCTCCTTCGGGGCCCAGCGTCCTCGCTGGACATCACAATTCTTTTTTTTTCTTTTTTTTTTTTTTAATTTGAAAGTCAAATTAAACATTTGGTGGTTATTCAAATTAAAATAATAATCAAATTCGGTGATCGGTGGTTCTCGACTTTACGATTCGAGGGACAGTCTCATTCCCGATAGACATGTCATAAATTATTAAACTATTATTTAATTAATTGTAACTAAATATGTTAAATCATATTAAGACGTGTGGTCACATTTATAATAAGTCGAATATTGAGACGTTGAATAAAATAAATTTTATGTGAAAAAATTAATATTTTAATAATATGCCCATGTGCTTAAATAAGCTCCTACTAATATTTTAATAATATAAAATTATTTTATTCACAAATTAATTTTTTTCAATTTTTTATTAATGAAATGATTGAGAATTATTAAATGGCTCGTTGAAATTATTTTTTTTAATAGAAGCTAAATTAGTGGAACACTTTTGTCCAATCATAAACTTTGGTCCTAAATATTAAATTTTCGAATTATTTAAAAGCATTTAACAATTTTTAAACTTTAAAAATATAATGACGTAGACATAAGCCTATTTCAATAATAATAAAAAAATTATAATTTTTATTTTTTTAATAATTGAATTTCTAATTAGAAATAAGCATATTTTATTGTTTATTTTATTATTTTTGTTACTTTAACCAATTATCAAGAAAGGTAGGTATTTAGTTGTCTTTAGTTTTATGACAAAGTTGAATTAATATGTTACAATTTTCTCTGCTTGTTTTTTTGTTGATTTTTTTTTGTGAATAATTATAGATTGATTTATGTTTGTTTGTGAACTTTTAGTATATTTTATCTAAGATTGTATTCGAAAAACATTTGACAACTCAACCCGAAAATATAGGATTGGGTTGAGTTGGGTTGTGAAATGTTTCGAGTTGGGTTAGGTTACCAATCCAACCAACCCGAACTTTTGGGTTGGGTCAAAAAAATCCCTCAACCCAACTCAACTCGGATCATGTACACTCCCTAATTCTTTATGCATGGTTTCTTCGATGGTAAACAATTCAAATTGTTGTTTGTTATCCTGTTCAATCAGTTTGGACCGTTTCAGAGCCGGGTTTTTTTTACGTAATTAACGGTAATTAAAATTGGTAAGATTATTGTTTTGTCAAATTAAAATATTTAAAATTGTTATAATCAAATTAGGAAAATTAGGTAAAGTAAATCGATAAATAGGTTCTGATATTATGGAACGACATAGGTCAGATTGGACAACGACAATTAAAATTAGATTATTATCGGCTAATTAGGTCGTTACAAAAAATGTATATTATATTTTAAGTTTATGATATACTCTAAATATTTAAAAATTAAATTATTTTCTAAGTTTAGAAATAGACATGGAATATAAAATTAAAAAGGTTATTAATTATTTTTTATGCAAGCAAAGGAAGCCTTTGTTTTTTCTATCTCATCATGACGTGGCATTTTAAAAAATGGACACGTATCCATTCCTTTTTTGCAACGATACCTAATTTGAAGTTATATAATTACATCATTTCATGTGATTTTAAATTTTAGTTTTTTAAAAAATAATTTTCATTTATATTATAAATCAATTTCGATAAATCTCAAAAATACGAAGACCGAAGAACCGAAGCGTGACCCGATCTCAGCACCCGCGACCCAAGTGGACCAGATTTAGATGTGCCTATCCATGTGTATCACTTGTTAACATAGGAAAATTCAGAGGGAATCACATTCGGAGGTATTCTAATGCGTGCAACGAGGGTTGAAGCAGCCAATTAGCTTGCACCACGTGTAGTAATGAGAGCGTGACTACTCCAACCCTAGGCGGGTGGGATATTCTCTAGGTGAGTGTTACGCACGTGAGGTTAGTTTTTTCAACCTGTTCGATTGTTTTTCACTTCAATTTGATAATTACTCGATTATGAGAATTAGGACCCACCAGAGAAATTTCATAAAAGTTGGAGCTCCAAACATGTAGAAAAGCTAGCTCGAGAAAGCATATGTTACCATAGGACGTTATCTCCCTGTTGAGCTTATAGCTCCAGGTGATTAAATATGTGTTCTCCATGTAGAACGTATTTATCAACACAAAGCTAGAATTAGAGCGCTAGAGTCTAGGCCAACTAGACGACAACTTACGTCAAGACACCTTCAGTTACTTGAGCACCTTAGGATTGTGAGCAACGATCAACGGGTCTTAACCCCTAATGCTCTCAAACTAAGAAAGGCTCGAGGAGTTAGAAAAGAGTACTCTGGAGCAAAAAGTTTGCATTAAGCTACCTAGCTACCCTAAGAACCCGGTAGATCGTCTTGAAACTGTGATATTTTAACCTAAAATATAACGTTAATATTTTATTATTTTGACAAATATGACATTATTTATGGTTTATCTATTTTTATTTTAAAATTTTTTAAACCAATAAATTTGAGCATAACTCAACCGATCGAAATATAAATATCAGAGGTTGGGTATATGAATCGTCCTGACTACCTATATGAAATTAAAAATAAATAAATTTTTTAATTAATGACCTCCATATTTAAATTAATATAAATTAAATTAAAGATAAAATTATAGCTAAAAATCATATTAAAGACGTGTGTCACACCTATGCTAGAAAAAAAAATTAGTTGAAGGATAAATTAGACTTTATTTATAAAAATTAAAATATTAATAGTATGTCCACGTGGTTAAATATACTCATATGTAATAATTTAATAATACAACATTATTTTATTTTATTATAATAAATGTAATAATTTAAAAATACAAAACTATTTTATTTTATTATTTTAATGAAACGATTGAGAAGTTTTAATACATTAAAGGCATATAAAAATATTTAGAATTTTTTTGAAAATAGAATTCCATCTATTTAATACTTTACCATAAATCATATATAAAAGATTAATAAAAAAGACTAAATTAATAATAAAAAAAAATAAATCGACTTTATTTCAACTTTGAGACAGAATATTAACTATTTTCATCTAAAATTAACCGTAAAAATATTTTTTTAGATTTTTTTAAAGTTTGACATTATTAAAACTTTTAAAAATTTTATAGTATTTTTTAATCAAAATAAAAATTTAGAGATATTTTTTATTAATTATAGATCTATAAATTTTAAAATTATATTCAATAACTCCAAAAAGAAAATACTAATTTATATAATATAAATTAGAAATATTTTTGACGTGGCATTTTAGTTCTTAGCCGTTTCAATAAATTTTAAATTTAATTACGTCACTAATTTATATTTGGTTTTTTAAAATTATTATATTTTTGACATTCAAATTATAAATTTTTAAGATTATTATGAAAATTAAGAATATTTTACGTTTGTAACCGATATTAGTGATACACTGTCACTTGTAAATATTTGATATTTGAGTTTTAACATGTACGACAGGTAAATAGGATTTTTTTAAAAATAAATAAGAGCAACCTTACAAATGAATTCAAACCAATCGACCCCAACCGAACTCGAAAACAGAGAGTTGGGTAGAGTTAATTTATGTTGTGAACTTTATTCGGATTGTTCGGGTCACCAATTCAACCAACCTGAAAAATAAAGAGTTTGATAGGGTTAAATTGGGTTATGAAATTTATGCGAATTACTCAGAGTCACCAACTTAACCAACCTGAAAAATAAAAGAATTAATGTAATATTAACGATAAATGTTGCCTCAAATGATAACATTATTTTTTTTTCTTTGAATATATATATTAATGATAACATTATCTATATATATATTCAAAATAATTAGAAATTATTAACAAATTTCTACGTTAGTTATATGCAGTAAGCGGTTGTTGTTGCCTTTTTGCTTACATTCCCATATAACACTAATTTCAATTTCTCGAATCTTGCTTTCAAAACTCTATTTCGAATTCTCTCGACCCCCGTTTTCTAAAACCTTTTTTTTTGAACCGGAGCTAGAGGCTCGAGCATACGTCGATTGACTGTAGGCAACATAAGAAAGAATAGACTTAACTCACTCATTGTTGAGAAGTTAGTGCCGCACAATCGCAAGTTCGCTGTCATCAATGTGCGATTGTGGAATGGATTAAACCTATAATTCTTTTTAGAAATTTAAATTAATTTCTATCAAACAAATTTTTGATGAAGAGAGAAGGGTTTGATTAAAAACTAAAATCATGAAAGTAATTTTTTTTGTACTTAAATAATAATTAAAATATTTATTTAAAAAAATACCATGTAAATTAATTTTAAATTTTATTGAAGTAAAAAATAAAATAAAATAAAAATAGAAGAATATCAATTATTGATGCCCAGCATTCATTGCAACACCTTTTTTTCAATCCTTTTTAAATAAATAAATAAATAAATAAAGCATAATACAAACAAGACAATTAATTTTGAGGCCCACCAATAAATATAAAATTAAAGAAAAATTTATTTCCACAAATCCTTATTTTTATATATATTGTGGTAGTGGCCATTCAAACTCACCAATAGACAAATAATAATAATAATAAATTATTATTTTATTTTTTAAATCTTTTTGGCTCTATTGTGGTAGTTGCATTGAATTGGTAACCCGAGCAATCTGAATTAAGTTTATAACTCAAACCAGCCCGACCTTCTATTTTTACGTTCCGTTTAACCTTCTTAGATCTTAGATATCAAATATTCTTAATCTTTATGATCATTTTAAAAATAGTACTGGTTGTTATTCTTTTTTCAGTGTTTATCTATTTAACTTACAAAAAAAAAAAAAAAAAAAAAAAAAAAAAAAAAAAAAAAAAAAAAAAGACAATTTTTTTAGTTTTTTAAAAATTCAACCCAACCCAGACGAGAAAAGATCGAACCTGGGTTGGGTAACGTGGGTTCGTCGAATTCTTGGATCATTTGAACACTCTGTCGATAAATTTAAATTCAATAAATTAATTATTTTTTATTTTTTTTTATTTTTCTGAAAATTAGTGACAATTAAAATTTTAAAGATTTAACAAATCCTTCTACAAATTGATTATAAATAATTGTATCTTTAATTTCACATCATATAATTTTTTTTTTTTGGACAAATAATAATAATATATTAATTTTTTGTTTAATAAAGAGTATGAATAGTAAATTTTTAAAATAAAATATTAACGATTTTCATAAAAAAAATTAATGGTTTGTAAGGTTATATTTTAAAATTTATGGATATTATTGAAATTTATTAATATTTTTAGATAAACTACGGAAGTATTTTAATTTTCAAATAAAATTTAATTGATTTATTTTTAACAAATAGAATTAAAACTCAATTAAGATTTTGCTAAATTAATTTGTATTTTCTTAAAAAAATCATGAATATGAATTATTATAGAAAAATTATTAAATAAATAATCCTTGAAAGTGTCCTAATTCAATTTGTAAATGTACTAAGATAATAATATTAAAATGAAAAAAAAACAATAAAATAAAATAGTAAAGATAAGGTGTATTTTTCAAGGGAGGTTTACATTATTAAATGATAATATAATATGGACGATATGTTATTAATGTAATGTTTGTCCATATTATAACATTCTTTTTAATGTAAATAGTGGCCCATATGATGATCATATCTTATATAAAATTTATAATATATGGTTTTGTTTTTCTTTTTTCCCATACCTACCTCACATTATTGATCAAATTTGAGTTGCATGTCCATGACCGAACCAAGCTAGGTTCGGAAGCCCTTCAGCCTAAAACAAAAACAACCTGTAACATCCCAAGCTCACCGTTAGGAGATATTGTTTTCTTGTGTCTGCTAGGGTGAAATTTCTACACCCTTATAAAGAATGTTTCATTCTCCTCCCTGATCGATGTGGGATTTCACAATCCACCCCCCTTTGGGGCTTAGTGTCCTTGCTGGCACACCTACGCATGTCCACCCTCCTTTAGGGCTTAGCCTCCTTGCTGACACATCGCCTAGTGTTTGGCTCTAATACCAATTATAATGACCCTAGAAAAGAAGAAAAAAAAAACCAACATTTTGTTTTCCCCCTCGTTCTCTCTATGTTACTCACTTTTCTCATGCAAGAGTGTTCCTAAAAGGTCGCTGAAGATAGTTCGTGAGTTGTGGGCATCAGGGGAGTGTGGAACACCTTCTCAGCGCGTTGCCTGTGAATTTTGGCACCTCATCAAAATTCCCGAGGTTACTGACAACTCAAAAAAAAAAAAAAATTTAACGGTTGTTACATCGTATACCTCTAAAAGAAACTTTTTTCCTCAAAAGTTTCTTTATAAAGGTGTGGAAAGCTCTCCCTAGCAGACAGAAAAGCCTAAAGAGGACAATATTTATTAGTGATGGGCTTGGATTGTTACACGTCCCATTTTGCCATTGGACATGTGCAGTCCGCAGGTGCTCCTTGACCCATCAAGTAGCCCAAGTTTCTTGGCCTATCGATGCTTTAGACCTAGCAACGTAGATGCAACCTAGCTCGCTATCGCGTCCAACCCATAACCCAACACTCAACCCATGCGTCCAATTGATCTGTGCCTCCAACTGACCTAACATGTGCATGGCTCGACCCACACCTTCTCCCTTGCCTATGGCTCACCATCGGCTTCGTCAACTGACTCCCTCTAGCGTGTGGCTTCAACTTCGCTTAATGACTTCCTTCGGCTCCAGCTCAACTTAAGCGGTATTCGACTTGGGTTCGAGTTTTTAGACAATCTCTTACTATTTTGAATTGTTTTGGAGCTGTTGTTATCGTTATTTGAGCCGTTTGAGATCAGTATGCCTATTGTTTAGGTGATTTAAAGGATTTTGAGCTAAAAGTTTGAATAATACACGTCGTTGTGTGAATTAAGTCTTTTAATTTATCCTAGCACGATTTCATGGAACTCCATAGGTGGAATTAAATTTTAAGGAGTCAGCTAGTAGCAAGGATATCTGGCTTACGCCAACCAAGTAAGTGACCTTACTATTGACACACCTTTAGACTTGGTTGGATGAATTGAGTGATGTATAAATGACACGTACCTTGTTGTCCATTTATATGTCATTTTCTAATGTTATGCTATGCTTATGTGATGTTTGCTAGGATTACGTGATGATATGAGTATTATATGATGCATGTATTTCCAATATGTTATGTCACATATGTGAACATACCATGTTCATGTTATGCCTATGAGACATCTGTGAGCCATGATGATAACAGTGAATGTAATGTCATGTATACTTACACATGTCTCACACGAGAGTTATGTTATGAAAATAATGGAAGTATTACGTGCATCATAACCATATACTATGTTTTTGAATTATAGGATCTCATGCATGTTATATGCCACGAGCATGACATACTTCCCTAGTATATTTGTACAAACACGTACACCATAATACGATACACGCTCCTTTCCTTTTGTTGGTTTTCGAAAGCATGATCATGCGCTAGCCCGTAATCAGACCTAGGGGGTATGCGAGTCTGCCTAATGGGTTCATGTGTGCGTATATGAACCATGTGTAGAAAATTACTACACATCTAATCCTACTTGAAAGAGAAAATAGATCCCAAGAAACAATCACGATAGGTCCCATCATGAACCATGATTGCATGCGATTGCTTTTCCAGACCTCAATAGTGGGACTATGTAACGGCCTAGATCCACCGCTAGCAGATATTGTCATCTTTGGGCTTTCCCTTTCGGGATTCCCCTCAAGGCATTAAAACGCGCCTGCTAGGGGAAGGTTTTCACACCCTTATAGAGGGTATTTTGTTCTCCTCCCCAACCAACATGAGACATCACAATCCACCCCCTTTGGGGCTAGCGTCCTCGCGGGCACTCTTTCCTTTCTCCAATTTATGTGGGATCCCTACCAAATCCACCCCTTTGGGGCCAGCGTTCTTACTGGCACACCGTCTCGTGTCTACCCCCTTTGTGCAACAGCCTCCTCACTGACAAATAGTCTCGTGTCTGATGATTATGCACTTAATAGTTAAAACATGCACATAGTGACAACCTTATTTTTTTATTGAAAAAACAGCGTCAGCTACTTTTAACCTAAAATTGTATTCTATACGTCAATTTAAATATTAAATTATTATATTCATAAAAATAAAATTAAAAAAATCTTCCAATAACAACAAAATTTAGAGTGGTCCCATGAGTTATACATAAAGTGAATAAATCCCTTTTCTTTCCTTTTCTTTATCATTTCCTTTATTTATTTATTTATTTATTTTTAATTTCAATCAATTTTATTTTATTTTGTTTGGGGGAAAAGCCCAAAATTTGGTTCAATTATTTTTTCAACTTGAGGTAGCCACTTGATCTTGATCCGATCCGATCCTTTCAATCACAGCCGTCCATTCTCTTACACCAATCAGATGGAAGACTGTTGCCTGGGTCCCACCTCTGGTTAATTATTTATTTATTATTATTTTTTAAGATTTCATTTGGTAGGAATATATTTGAGAAGATCTTTGGAAATACATTAATTTTCCAAAATAAAAATAAAAATAAAAATAAAAATAAAAATAAAAAACTACGCGATATAATAAATAATAAAAGTGACCGCTATTTTCACCGATGCTAACATTTTTATCAGAGGTTTGGTTTCTACTCTATACAAAACTTTAGAACGAGAAAGCGATTTATTAAAATTAAAAAAAATATATTTTTCGTATAAAATACTTTAAAGAAATATAATAAATTTAAGTGGGACAATCGTTATTAACGAAGGCTAGATGCTAGGTGCGAAGATTGAAAGCGACATCTTTTAGCATCGAGGCTTTTTTTTTTTATAAAAATAAATGCTATTTCAAATATTTAATTCGAGTTCATCTTATTTTTACAATAATTAAAATAATTAAAATAATTAATTAATTATTAAACAAAAAAAATAATAATTAAAAAATATTTTAAACCATTTTACATTATCTAAAAATACATTTAAATTTTTAAAATTTCCAATAATACCTTCGAATTTGAATTTGAATTTTTTTAAAATTTTTTTTTAATAATGTTATTTTAAAAATATATGAATATTGATTTAAGAGATGAATGGTTGGGATATTAGAACGGAGGGGGAAGCCGACCCGCCATTCATGGGGAGCAGCTGGTCGGATTCTCTGGTAAACAATTTTCACAATTTCTGCCCCGACTACCCCGCGGGCAGCGGGCAGAGGGCAGCATATTTGCCAATGGGTCGGCTGCATCGGAATGGGGTCCTCCACACGCAACATTCTCTAATGGATTCCTTTACAATTCGTTCATTTTTTTGTTTCTTTTATATGACTCAAAAACAGAGCAATTGAATTCGTTTCCTTCGAGCTGCAGCCACACAAGGAGAAGAGCAACAAAGAACGGAAGAGAGGAGCGTTTTTCTTTTATCCTCTCTTTTGGAATCTGCCCGCTCACCATTTTAATCCAAGAAGAATCAATTCGATTGATAAATTCTTGTTGGGTTTCATTTTCCCTGTTTCGGAATGCGGGTAGATTTGGATTTAGCTTAGTTTTCAATATATATATATATCTATATATTGATTTGTTGGCTCTATCTTCCTCAGTTTGTGGATCATTATTGTAATCCTAACCTTCTGTTGAAGAACAAGACGAAGAACAAGAACAACAAAAAAGAGGGAAAATCGAGAGAAAACAGGGGATTTTCTTGATGGGTTTCTTGGTTGATTCTAGAGAGGGTAGTGGAAGGGATGGACAGAGTTTAAGGATTGGTTTCAAAGCGTTGATAAGGAGGAAACAGGTTGATTCTGCTCACTCATCAACATCTTCTTCATCATCATCATCAAGGCAACATCAGTTAGCCAGAGAGCTATCGATTTCTCATCTTATTTCAATAGGTACCCATGTTCTAATTTGTTGATGTTTTTCATTTTGTTCTTGTTTTAGAAGAACCCATGTCCTTTGATTCGTAGAAGTTTTTATTGGGTCTCTGAGTTTTTCATGATAGTTTCTCTTATGTTGAAGATCAAGATAGTTTCTGATTGATATTTGAATTTGTGTAGGAGTTGGTGCTACTATTGGGGCTGGAGTGTATATTCTTGTTGGAACTGTAGCTAGAGAGCATTCAGGACCAGCCCTTGCTATCTCCTTCCTTATTGCTGGAATAGCTGCAGCGCTTTCTGCATTTTGCTATGCGGAGCTTTCAAGTCGTTGCCCATCTGCTGGAAGTGCTTATCACTATGCATACATATGTGTTGGAGAAGGGTAATTTTATGTGGCTTTACTTTGATGTGTACATGTTGATGTAGTTTAGGATTTGTGAGATCCCACCTCGGTTGGGGAGGAGAACGAATCACCCTTTATAAGGGTGTGAAAACCTCTCCTAGCTGCATCTTAAAAGCCTTGAGGGGAAGTCGAAAGGGGGGGGCTTGGGCCGTTACAAATGGTATAAGAGCCAGACATCGGGCGATGTGTTAGCGAGGAGGTTGTTCCCTGAAGGGGTAGACATGAGGCGGTTGCTAGTAAGGACGCGGGGCGTCGAAGGGGGTAGATTTGGTAAGGGTCCCACATCGATTGGAGAAAGGAACG
Source organism: Cucurbita pepo subsp. pepo (assembly GCF_002806865.2). Taxonomy (NCBI): domain Eukaryota; kingdom Viridiplantae; phylum Streptophyta; class Magnoliopsida; order Cucurbitales; family Cucurbitaceae; genus Cucurbita; species Cucurbita pepo. The sequence goes on from NC_036647.1 coordinate 6,415,155, forward strand.
AGTGCTAGTGAGGACGTGGACCCTAAAGGGGGTGGATTGTGAGATCCCACATCGGTTGAGGAGGAGAACGAAACACCCTTTATAAGAGTGTGGAAACCTCTCCCTAGCGGACACGTTTTAAAACTCTTGAGGGGAAGTCCGAAAGGAAAAGTCCAAAGAGGACAATATCTACCAGCGGTGGGCTTGGGCTGTTACGGGATTTCTTTTAGTTTTTAGTTATGGTTATGTTCTTCATTTTCACATCCTAATTCTCGAACTGCTTGTATTCAGTGTTGCTTGGTTGGTTGGTTGGGCTTTGATTCTGGAATATACACTTGGTGGCTCAGCTGTTGCACGTGGAATATCTCCAAATTTGGTACTGTGAATTTCTTTCAACTTTTAACACAATTATTGCAATGATTTACAGAAAGCTTTTGATCTCTGAAGCCAAAGTAGCTCTTATGATATCTTTTCATGTTTTCAGGCCTTAATGTTCGGTGGCAACGATCGGTTGCCTTCGTTTCTAGCTCGACAGACTCTACCTGGACTTGATATTGTTGTTGATCCATGTGCAGCAATTTTAGTTTTGATTGTCACTGCACTTTTATGCAAGGGGATCAAGGAGGTATGCTACTAATTTTGTAGAAAAGAATCCCATGATCCTGAACCGATATTACCTGGGATTGCAAATCCCGAGTCTGTCTATGAAGAGCCGATCTAATTATATTAGTTCGTATAATTTCTTGCAGAGTATTGCAGCACAAGCTATTGTGACAGCAGCAAATATATGTGCAATGATGTTTGTCATTGTAGCTGGCTCTTATCTCGGTTTCAAGACAGGATGGGTTGGCTATAGACTTCCTACAGGGTACTTCATCCATTTCACTGTGTTTTGTTACACTATGAGTTAATTGTGCTATCTATGATGAACATTTGTAAATGTCAACTCTGCAATATAACAGGTATTTTCCCTATGGAGTAGATGGGATGCTTGCTGGGTCTGCTACCGTCTTCTTCGCTTATATTGGTTTCGATGCTGTGGCGAGTACTGCTGAAGAGGTAAAATCTGTTATCTCATAAACTTCTTAAAGGTAGTGTCCCTAGCAGACGCGTTTTAAAATCTTGAGGGGAAGCCTGGAAGGGAAAGTCTAAAGAGGACAATACTTGTTAGCGGTGGGCTTGGACTATTACAAATGGTATCAGAGCTGACACTAGGCGATGTGCCAGCGAGGAGGCTAAGTCCCAAAGAGGGGTGAACACGAGGCGGTGTACCAGTAAGGACACTGGGTCCTGAAAGGGGTGGATTGGGGGCCCCACATTGACTGGAGAAGAGAACGAGTGTCTGCGAGGACGCTGGGTCCCAAAGTGGGTGGATTGTGAGATCCCACAGATTGAGGAGGAGGACGAAGCATTCTTTACAAGGGTGTGAAAACTTCTCCCTAGCAGACACGTTTTAAAACCTTGAGGGGAAACTTGGAAGAGAAAGTCTAAAGAAAACAATATCGGTTAGTGGTGGGCTTGGGCTGTTATATTGTTGTTCTTGTTTCCCTCTTAATTTATCTCGTTAATTCATACAAAAAAGAAACTCAACTTGTTAATCTAAACCAACAACATATTGGAATGGAATATGGACAAAGATTTTGTGAGATCCCAGATCAATTGGAGAGGAAAACAAAGCATTTCTTATAAGGGTGTGAAAATCTCTCCCTAATATACTCGTTTTTAAACCGTGAGGTTGACTGCGATACGTAATGGGTCAAAGAGGACAATATCTACTAGTGGTGGCCTTGAACTGTTACAAATGATATCAGAGCCAGGTACTAGGTGGTGTGACAGTAAGGACGCTGGGTCCCCCCAAGGGGGATGGACTTTGTGAGATCCCACATCGGTTGGAGAAGGGAACAAAACATTCCTTATAAGGGTGTGGAAACCTCTCTCTAGTAGAAACGTTTTAAAACCGTGAGGCTGAGGTCAAAGCGGACAATATCCACTAGTACATGAAACTAATTTAATTTGAGCATACATGAATCTTTGTCAACATTGACTTACTATGAGAAGTTTGAACAGGTGAAAAATCCTCAACGAGACTTGCCAGTGGGGATAGCCTCTTCATTATCTCTTTGCTGTGCACTATATATGTTGGTCTCGATTGTCATTGTTGGTCTGGTGCCTTATTATGAGATGGATCCTGACACCCCCATCTCCTCTGCCTTTGCTCAGAATGGGATGCAATGGGCAGCGTAAGTGTGTAGCACTTGTATGCTTTAAATTTTGATTATCTCAGCTGAATATATCATCTTTCTGCACCAGTTATGTGGTGAGTGCTGGAGCTGTTACTGCGCTGTGCTCAACATTGCTGGGTTCTATTCTCCCTCAGGTATTGATATGAACTCTTTGAGCTATCTCTCATTTTTAAGCTTTGTTCTGCCACCAAAAAGCACTGACTTTGATCCATGTTCTTCATTTTCAAGCCACGAATCTTGATGGCAATGGCAAGAGATGGGTTGCTGCCCTCTTTTTTCTCGGATGTTAGTAAAAATACTCAAGTTCCTGTTAAGAGCACCATAGCAAGTGGTGTTGGTGCTGCAATCTTGGCCTTTTTCATGGATGTTTCAGAATTGGCTGGGATGGTAAGGCGACTCTTATCTTGTTTTTGTATGTTATGGTTGCATCTTGTTGTTGTGTACGCTCCTGAGCTACGTACATTTTCACGATCTTGAGATCTCATTAATTGTAACGACCCAATCCCACTACTAGGTAGATATTGTCCTTTCTGGGGTTTCTTGAAGGTTTTTAAAACACGTCTGCTAGATAGAGGTTTCCACACCCTTATAAAAATGTTTCGTTCTCTTCCCCAACCTATGTGGGATCTCACAATCCACCCCCCTTCGGGGTCTAGCGTTTTTGCTAACACTTGTTCCCTTCTCCAATCAATGTGGAATCCCCCAATCCACCCCCCTTTGAGGTCAGTGTCCTTGCTAGCACACCGCCTTGTGTCCACCCCCCTTCGGGGCTTAGCCTCCCCACTGACACATCGCTTGGTGTCTATCTCTGATACCATTTGTAATGGCCCAAACTCACTCTAGCAAATATTGTTCTCTTCGGATTTTCCCTTTCGGACTTCCTCTCAAGATTTTTAAAACACGTCTGCTAGGGAAAGGTTTCCACACCTTTATAAAATATGCTTCGTTCTCCTCTCCAACCGATGTGAGATCTCACAATCCACCCTTTTTCGAGGTCCAGCATCCTCGCTGGCACTTGTTCCTGTCTCTAATCGATGTGGGAACCCCCAATCCACCCCCTTTAGGGCCCAATGTCCTTACTAGTACACCGCCTCGTGTTCTCCCTCCTTCGGGGCTCAGACTCCTCGCTGACACATCGCCCAGTGTCTCGCTCTGATACAATTCGAATAGCCCAAGCCCACCACTAGCAAATATTGTCCTTTTCGGACTTTCCCTTTCGGGCTGCCCCTCAAGGTTTTTAAAACACGTCTACTAGTGAGAGATTTTCACACCCTTATAAAGAATGCTTCATTCTCCTCCCCAACCGACATGGAATCTCACATTAATGCTGTTTCCATTTCATAGAGCCTAGTTGTCTTCCTATTTCTGTCGACTCCGGAACGTGGAAGAACAAAACTACTCGAGTTATTGATTATATTTATATGGGAAAACTGGTTCAACAATGTTTAAACTGTGTGCAGGTCAGTGTTGGTACCCTTCTTGCATTTACCACAGTGGCTGTATCAGTGTTGATTCTCAGATACATTCCACCCAATGAGGTGCCATTGCCATTATCTCTTCAAGAGCCATTTGATCCACTGTCCCTACCATGTCAAATGAGTGCTGATGATACTCATGAGAAAAGTTCGGAGATCAATTCTCCAAAGGACAGTGCTAAACCCTTGCTTGATAAAGTGGATTCATCAATTGACATCCCCACAATTGGCAGCTATCTGACTCGATATGGCTGTAAGTTTCATGCTTGTTCTTCATAATGAGCTTCTTCGTTACTGCCAGCATTGTAACCATGTGTTCTTATTTGCTCATTTGTTTGATCGTTGCAGGCATTCTAAATGAGAAGAGACGACGGAAAATTGCCGGATGGTCCATCTTGTCAACATGCGTTGGGGCACTAATCCTAACGTATGCGGCTTCAAATTTGAGCCTTCCAAGGTTGGTTGTTATTACTGGCTTGGCTTCTATTTGTTCTATTTGTGACGTAGATTCCTGTTTGTTCTATATCTGTTGGTACGAGACCTTTTAGGGAAACTAAAAGTAATGTCACGAGATCTTGTGCTTAAGGTAGATAATATCATACAATTGTGGAGGTTCGTGATTCCTAAAATGTTCCGTTGACAAATCTATTAGGGTTGTTCATAGAGATTCAAATTCATGAAGGGAGTAAAACTAGACCATTAATCTCTCGACCCAACAAACCAGATATTCATTACTGGTTGCCTATTGTGAGATCCCATATCGGTTGGGGAGGAGAACGAACATTCTTTATAAGGATGTGAAACCTCTTTTTAGCTAAAAACCTTGAAGAAAAGTCCTAAAGGAAAAACCTGTGAGATTCCATATCCCTACTGTGAGATCCCACATCGGTTGGGGAGAAAAACGAAACATTCTTTATAAGGGTGTGAAACCCCTCTTTAGCATACGCGTTCTAAAAACCTTGAGGAAAAGCCTGTGAGATCCCACATCCCTACTGTGAGATCCCTCATCGGTTGGGGATGAGAACAAAACATTCTTTATAAGGGTGTGAAACCTCTCTTTAGCAGACGCGTTCTAGAAACCTTGAGGAAAAGTCCAAAAAGGGGAAAGTCTGTGAGATTCACATCCCTAGTGTGAGATCCCACATCGGTTGTAGAGGAGAATGAAACATTTTTTATAAAGGTGTGAAAACCTCTTTTTAGCAGACATGTTTTAAAAACCATGAGGAAAAGTCTGAAAGGGGAAAGCCTGTGAGATCCAACATCCCTACTGTGAGATTCCACATTGGTTGGGGAGGAGAACAAAACATTTTTTATAAGGGTGTGGAAACCTCTCTCTAGCAGACTCGTTTTAAAAATCTTGAGGGGACGCCCGAAATAAGAAGTCCAAAGAGGACAATATCTGCAAGCGGTAAGCTTGAGCTGTTATACCTACTCAAAGATTTTGATACCCTAAAAAACGAGGCGGTTAAGATTCATGTTCCTGTCATGTTTTTTTTTCCTCAGTGGACTAACTAGTAGAATTATGTATGTTTTAGTGTTTCTTGCTTGTCTTGTAATTATATTTTGCCCAATGTGTTTGTTCCATCAGCTATGTGCGGTATTCAGTTTGTGGAACAGGCGTTATGCTTCTTTTATCTGCTTTGGTTGTGCTTTCGTGCATAGACCAAGATGATGCAAGGCACAACTTTGGGCACGCAGGAGGTGAGACATTACTCCTTTAGCATTTTACTTTTTCTTAGCTGAATACTGCTCGGGTTCATACGCATAGTATTAACTTAATATTCGAGTTCGGTAACTAACTAGCTCGAAAAAAATCCTCTTTGGATCACCTATCCTCGATAGAATTTCTAACAGAACTCGTGTTTGCTATACATGGTTAACTAGTGCTTGGATTCGAGTACCTTTGATTCTAATGAAAGTGTGAGATCTCACATCAATTGGAGGGGAGAACGAGTGTCAGCGAGGACGCTGGGCCTTGAATGGGGGTGGATTGTGAGATCCCACATCAATTGGAGAGGGGAACGAGTGTCAGCGAGGACGCTGGGCCCTGAATGGGGGTGGATTGTGAGATCCCACATCAATTGGAGAGGGGAACGAGTGTCAGCGAGGACGCTGGGCCCTGAATGGGGGTGGATTGTGAGATCCCACATCAATTGGAGAGGGGAACGAGTGTCAGCGAGGACACTGGGCCCTAAATGTGGGTGGATTGTGAGATCCCACATCGATTGGAGAGGGGAACGAGTGTCAGCGAGGACGTTGGGCCCTGAATGGGGGTGGATTGTGAGATCCCACATCGATTGGAGAGGGGAACGAGTGTCAGCGAGGACGTTGGGCCCTGAATGGGGTGGATTGTGAGATCCCACATCGATTGGAGAGGAGAACGAGTATCAGCGGGACGCTGGGCCCGAAGAGGGGTGGATTTTGAGATCCCACCTCGGTTGGAGTAGCGAATGAAACATTCTTTATAAGGGTGTGGAAACCTCTCCCTAACAGACGCCTTTTAAAAATTTTGAGGGAAAAACCCAAAACGGACAATATCTGCTAACGGTGGTCTTAGGCTATTACATGCATGAAGATGCTGATCTATTGCATTTTCTTTTGTTAGGTTTCACCTGTCCATTTGTTCCTCTGCTGCCAATTGTGTGTATCCTCATCAACATATACTTGCTCATCAATCTCGGGTAACGAACGTTTCATCTTTAAGCTCATGTGTATCGATATCTATAGTGTACATTGTATGGTATCGAAACCATATTCATTTTGCTCGTTCGTTCCTAAGTGATGATCCCTTTCATACCCTTTCAGAGTCGATACATGGGCTCGGGTGTCAATATGGCTAGCAATTGGAGTGATCGTTTACGCCGTCTACGGTCGAACCCACAGCTGTCTACACGACGTAATCTATGTACCAGCGGGGCATGCCGAGAAAGTAAACAAGTACTCGAGGGAGGTGCTGGCTTGATGGATGAGGTTTGGTTGGTAGTTATCAAGAGAGAATTCATTTATAAGGGATCTATTGATGAATTGGTTATGATATTGTTATTTTCATCCATGGAGGCTAAGTTGTCTCCTTGTATTATAGGGTTGGTTATAGAATTTCCTTAGCTTGTTTTATTGTTGGGAGGAGGTTAAACACAAATAATGTAAATATGAACGACATTTCATTGTCATTCCTATATATATATCTATCTCTCGGTTGTAAATAATATCGGAGATCTATTCCAAATTTATATATCAATTGTTGTGTCAGTAAACAAGTTACCATTCTCAGTAAATTTCACAGATTGAAACATGGTCGTAATAGGGCGGTATAAACTCTTTGCATGGGCTCGCTGCGTGCTTGTATGGTCTGGAGAACCTTACTTGTCTTATAGTTTAGGTGCTTTATTTGTTTTTGGTTTTATTGTTAGTTGTTTTGTCTGGTTCAATAATACTGCTTATCCGAGTGAGTTTTACGGGCCGACTGGACCTGAAGCTTTTCAAGCTCAAGCATTTACGTTTCTAGTTAGAGATCAATGTCTTAGAGCTAACGTTGGATCTGCTCAAGGACCTACTGATTTAGGTAAATATCTAATGTGTTCTCCGATTAGAGAAGCCATTTTTCAGTGAGAGACTGCGTTTTTGGGATGTGCGTCCTCCTTGGTTAGAACCACTAAATTTGATGGGCTTTGAAGTATGGATCATGAGATGACTCCTCTATGATTGTAGTTCTCAAACGCTCCCCTCAACCAGTAATCAATAATCACTTGAAATCTAAAGTAGAATATGATGAGGATAAAAATACTTAGTAAGCAACCTATTTGTTGGCTCTCGCGCATTCTTGTCCTAGTAAGGTTCAACTGACTTTTCTCTCGACTCTAGAAAATATAGGTCTAAATTTTACATGTACGTGAGCTTTTAGGGAGGTTTTGAAATTTTGAGCAGTTCTCTTGTATGTTATATAAACTCAGTATAAATAGAAGGTCTAAGAACCAAAGAAGCCCGAANTCAGTTCCGAGTTTGAATTTCTACAAAATTGTTTCTCTAATTTATATTGATCCATATGTTATACTTCATGCGAACGTTAGAGTCTTTGCCTGAGTTAGGTCTTGAAATATTTATATACGTTTGTTATAGTATTATTTTCATATAAACCATTTAATACCAATTAAAATTTTCCGGATATTCTATTTTCTCTTATCGTGTTTAATATTTTTTAACATTTTCCAGATAATTTCAATTATATTCACAATCTTCCCTCCCTGTCTCTTACTGTATTTCCCTTCTTTTAATTATACCCTGTGTTTGAGGATGACTTTTAATATCATTAAATAATATAAAAGGAAAACTACTAAAATGCAAAATCCTTTTAATATCATTCAATAAAATAAAAGGAAAACTATTGACCTCTTCGAAAAAACTTTTTCTAGCAAAATATCTAAAACTAAATGTGAACCTTTTTTTTGTGTTTGTTTTTGCTGAGAGAAGAAATTCTGATACGTTAAATTTATTTAACCCTTCTTCTTTAGTTTTGTTTGTTTCAATTAGGTTAGCAATTATTTTGGCCAATTTAATCGATTTTATTTTTTTTACTTTTCTTTTCTTCTACTTTCTTTTGTTTGTTTTCGATTTCGTCTTTTGGTTCACGGTCTGATTTTCGAAGCCTCGAAAATCGGGTCCTGACAGATTGGTATCAGAGTAGTCGGTTTTAGATTCTGTAGACTTTATTTTTAGGATAGAGAGTCGTACACCTCTGTGACTCAGCTCGACAACACGCCTCGCCGCGACCAGGTAGAGTATGGAGGTTGTTCACCTTTCTTGGTGTCGTGGATCTACTAGACGACGTAACTTAGTGATAATGCAATCTTAATCCTCAGCGATTCAAGCTTTTGTTGAAGCAAGGATTCTTGAATCAAAGAAATTAACACCTCCTTATACAAATTTTGAATCAACCAAGAGATAATTCTAGAATTAGATTACCTCTTAAGATTAAAGATCTAGAAACAAGATTTTAAAACTTTTTCTAAATTAAGTCACTTACAATTGAACCTGATAGAGACTTGATTGAATGACTCAGATGCCATCTACCACAAGAATTACATGAAACTTAGAAGTGACAAAGATGATGCTCAAATGTCTGAAAGTGAAAATCTCAACTTGAGAGCTCAATTTCATTTATCAAAAATATGATTTTTACGTGTTAATTTGTGCGTATTTATCGTCCTCCCATAAATGAAACTTTCAACTCTTCAAATGCCCGCTACTAAAAGAAATTAGTTGCTATGATTAACAAGTTCTTCCCACTATCTTTCAAATGGCCACTATAACGAGTTATGGCTGGTAAGTTACTCTCCACTTCAACCTTACAAATGTTCACCTCCGAAGCACCAAATGGTCATTTCTCTATCGAGTCAACTTGTAACACATGAAATGGAGGTTGAACCGAGCCTATCCAATTTTGTAGATGAAGAATGAATGCTGGTTGAATCTTCTTGGCCTTAGATTATGTAATAGGTTCAGTTGTAACATTTGAAACACCATCACTTAGCCCTGGGGAAACTTTTTTTTTTTTTTAAACTTTTCTGGGCTTATATTGACTTGAAAGTGAATGATCGGTACCTTAGCTTGAGGCGCAATCTCTTTATATCATAGGAAAATACGGTGTCTCTCTCTAAACATCTCTATGAAAGGTTAATGACAACTCTACCATAGGAACCACTACAGAGCTGAAAAGTCTGGGGGAGCGACCCCATGTGTTGACCAACTACTAAGTTTATCTCTGTGGTCCTTAACCCCCTCTTAGAACGAATCTACAATACAATTACCCGGTTCAGGGGATCTAGACTATGTCTACATAAGATAAAGGCACTCATCATGAGCAAAACTACCTATGTCCCTCGTTCCCCTCTTAAAAAGGGTTTATGGAATCATGTGACCTTGGCTCTTGACCCATTTCTACCCACGATTTTAATTTTTCAAGTAGCCTTGACGTGCCTACCTATTTTACCTTGGTCAAGTTCGACAATACGGGTTCCTGATTACTTACTAGGTCCAACCTAGGTCTTCTAATAGTATTACTGAGGTACTAAAGGGAATAGGAAATAGTCTGGTGCTGGTGGATACCATTCACACTATTAGTAGACATGATAAGCTTCGATATCATGGAGGTTAACTAAGTTCTTAAGAAATCTAATCAATTTAAAACTCAGATCTCATCTCGAATATTCACTTGACTAGCTCCTTAGGGCTAACTTAGTCTGAGAGCATTAGGGTTTAAATCTTTAATTGTAACTCAAGATCTTGGAGTGCTCGGTAATACAATTGATTATATGAACTAAAGAACTCATTTACATATATACATGTAAGCTCAAGTGGAAGATACATCCATCAATCACTTGCAGCACATATGAAAACATCCTAAACCAGTATCAGCATAACAAAAATATCTCATACAACAAGCAATTCAAAATATCATACTAAGGGCATTTTAGTAATTCACCACAACGTACATAACATACTTAACTAATCTGCTCGTCTAATGCCCTAATCATGCATAATCAAACTAGCTATGACAGGTTATATATGCATGCTAGTACATTCTAGTGATCTCGTACAAGTATTGCTTCACAAAAATCGGAATGGTTACTTACATAGTTGGGTGTGTCCAGACTGTGCTCGTTTCTAGCATGTAAGGTGCTCCAAATTCTTAAAAAATTTCGATGCTTGAACCTAATTCAAGTTATAATAGGTTTAATATTGAAATCAAAGTAGAAGACAATCAATGAAGGTCGAAACAAGCGAAAACATGCTTACCATGTGGGCTCATTGTAGAGTGGTCGTTGTCCCGAGTATAAGTTTTGGATTTTCATATTTTTTCTTTATGTAACTCGATTCAAATTGGTTCTTTCATCAAAGTTGAATAGTTTTAATCCAACAAAAGACCTACCATTTAGATGAACGATTTTTGAATGTTAGAAAAGATGTACCGATTCCTCCGTCTGAACTGAATCCGAGGACATCAGACTCGTTTTCTCCTCCTATGTTGCCCGGTTGCAAGGTGCTTAGTTACGAGCTCCAGTTGTGGGTGTTGGTGCGAGAGTGTGGAGGACATTTTAGAGTTCTCAATTTAGAGTTGACATAAGGGGGAACCCTCTTTGAACTAGGTGCCCTCGAAGGATATGATTCTAACTGTCGATTAGCAGGGCTGCAGGCACGAATTCGTATTAGGAACGCATGGCTAGATCGATCGATCGGTCTTCTTTGTAAGGGCTACGAAAATTCCACTTATCATGCCTCTCTTTTACTGTCGCTCGGGCACACACTAGACGAACTGAAGAATCAAATTACTTCTTTTTTAGAGTGCAAAACCCTTAAAGGAAACCAGTACTGAAAGGTGGTGAGAGTGAATCTATCTTACCCAAGTTTTACGGAGTTGTACCAGCTTTACGTCGAGATCTTCCTATAAAACAGGTCTGTTAGGGAGATGTTTTTACACTCTTATAAAAAAATGATTCGTTCTTCTCTCCAACCGATGTGAGATCTCACAATCCCAACTAATACTACTCTCACCCAAACATGCTTAACTGCAGAGTTCTGATGGGATCCCGTGTATTAGTTTTGATGGGATTGTGAGATCCCACATGGATTGGAGAGGGGAACGAAACATTATTTATAAGGGTGTGAAAATCTCTTCCTACCAGACACGTTTTAAAAACCTTGACTGGAAACTCGAAAGACCAAAAAGGACAATATCTTATAATAGTGGAATACACTAATAATAACGCAGGGTTATTCAAAAGTGTAACGAGCGTTAGAACGAATTTGATTTATACAACATCGATGAGCCTCTTATGCACCAATAGAAAAAGAAGAAAGAGGCTTTCTTTTCTCACTACCTTCTCGGTTGTCCTGTCCTGTTCAATCTGTTGTTCTTTTGTCCAATCAAATATCCCGGTCGAGCTGGTTTGGCTGTATAGACGGTATCTCTTTATTCTTCGTGATATTAACTGCATTAGATTAGAGTGTTGTGCGTTGTCTTGCTAGTGCCTCTCTCTAGCACGTCTTGCCGGATAAAGAGTTGATGAAGAACTAGAAGGGCTCTCTCCAGGTCAGCCACTGAACATGCTGAGGGGAGAAGGAAGCGAACGATTTATGCCTTTGATCGAGACAAATAAACTCTGGGCAGGGGCCAGCCAAAGAAGGTCAGTCGGACTCGGTTAGGACCCTTGATCCGGTTAAGCTAGGTTCTTCCATGCTGGCGAAAGAGGCGAAGGAAGCAATCCATAGAAAGATTTGGCACCGCTCACTAAATGAGGGAGAAACTAGTGATGATTGCCATGAATGCAGCCGGTCAAAGCCAAAACGTTCGGGATTTGTGGCTGGGTCGAGATGTGGTCTTTGAAAATTGAAGCGACCCCCATCCACATAAGCACAAAATGTTTTCCCGAGCAATTCATTCTTCATCGCATAAGCCCATTACAAGTCATTTCCAGATGCTTCTTTCGGAAGAGCACGAGAAAGACCTATAAAAAAACGGTATAAGAAACCCTAGAATAAACCCTACATACTTCAGTTCCACCATCTGTACGAGGATCTGTCCTACTCTGTTTCGAGATTTCCAATCAACCGAACCCATAATTTCAATACGTTAAATCCGCCCATTATGGCATTTAAATGAGGGAAAATAAACGGTTGAAACCCTACAAAAAAAAAAAAACAGTCTTCAATTGGTAATATGATTCTTGTGTCTTCAATTGGTAAACACTATTTAAAGAAATCAATATAAGGGGAATAAGATTCGGATTACCTTGTTGATCAAATATCTCAAGGCAAGAACACTTGATTGAGATTCGAATCACTCCACAAGCAAGATCGATCATGTCTAGCTTGAATGACTCTTGTTGATCAAATATCTCAAACACTTGTTTGAGATTCGAATCACTCCACAAGCAAGATTGATCATGTCGAGCTTGAATGATTCTACATGCAATCTAAACTACATAGAATTGCAAACAAACTTAGCCATTGACTAGAGAGAAGCACAAATGATTCTTTTAATATATTTTCCAAGTCGGCTTACAAATACAACATATAAGGCTTTATATAACTTCAAAAATGAAACTATTAAAGTATTCCAAGAGTGGTAACATTCCTACTTTATGGCCATAATTAGCCATGATGTAAATGTAACCGAAATTAAATAAAAAGTCTTAAAATACAATAACTCTAAATTACTCTAAACTATAACCCACCCAAAATTTGTAACAATCAAACTTCATTCTTCTTCAATGTGGCATGAATTAAAATATCTTTCGATGATTTCAACAATATTTTCTTCACATTTTCATTGGAGTATATTGTATGATTGATGTCTCTTGGTTCATATCAGGACCAATGGTCAATTATGTGATGTATCCGAAAGGTGTACCTATTCCTCCATCGGGGCATAATACAAGGACGTCTGCGGACAAGTATACTCCGCCACCACCTCCTTCATTTGGCTCAAATAATACACCACGCCTTCCATGGGATGGCCCTTGTCACTGCCCTAATCCGCCACGTTATTGCATCTTATTACGACCACCGCCGCTGGACTTCTAACTTTAGAGCTCTTATCATTGTTGTTGCATCTACTACATCCTTTTATGTACGTCACGAAACTAAATCTCTTTCCTACCTAAGGGATATCACTATGTTCTGATTTTATAACTTACATTGAAATAGTATTTTTTTTAACGTGTTAAAGAATAAAATAGCAATTATATTTCGATCTATATAATGAATCAAAGCGGACAATATTTACTGATGGTGGGCTTATGTTGTTACAAATGGTATCAGACTGGACAGTGTGCTAACGAGGATGCTGGCCCGCAAAGAGAGTGGACTGTGAGATCCCACATTGGTTAAGAGGGGACGAAGCATTCCTTATAAGAGTGGTCTCGAGTAAATGTGTTTTAAAACCGTGAGGCTGACGGTAATACGTAATGGACAAAAGCGGACAATATCTATTAGAAGTTATTTCCACTATTCTTAAAAATATTTTAAATATCAGATATAAAAAAAGATATTTAAGAATATATTAAAAGTATTTTAATAATTTACTAAAAAAATAATGAAAACAATGGAAAAAGTTTCAAAGTTTATCGATAATTATATTAACATGAGCAGAAATACTTCATTTAAATTTCTCCCTTCATCTTAAAACACTGTCATAGGCTTACAGTGTTCAAAAACATCTTTAAAACGACACAACAAACGACTAAATAAAATAAATAAATGTTTAAATTAAAAACATCTTATTTTAACATAAGTTTAAGAAAACAAATGCGACTACTCTATGCATGTGTCATGGTCTCGAATTGCGATGTCATTGTCGGCCATACATGGATGTCTTGCCTTTACATGAAATAGAAGTAGCACGTGGCTTGAGTATTTTAAAAAATACTCAATAAGTGACCCCACTATTAGAGTTAAATGAAAACCGATATAGTTTCATAAATGAGATCTATCATATCAGTCTATCCTAAACGGGCTAATTGGATGTGTATTTACTGTTCTACACACAGTCCACACGTGTAAATATTGACCCACAAGTTGGTTCGCACACCTCCTGGACCCCTTTCTTGTCAGGCGAACATTCTCTGATAGTTGTTTATGTCGGACACCCGTTTAGGAATAGTGACCATGGCAGCATTGCGATAAACATAATGATTGTTTTCCTACCTAAACGTCGCAGCATTATGATAAACATAATGATCATTTTCCTACCTAGTCGTCGCAGCATTATGATTACCATAAAGATCGTTTTTCTGTCTTGTAACATACACGTTCGTACCATCGTAAAAATGAGGTATTCCCTAATGCATATACACACAATATATTTTTTTTTCCTTTTTCATTATCATGTATGACAACCCCTCTAGCGTTTTATCATAACTTTTCATGTAATTTCGAGGTTGTGTATCATGTCAAAACATCTTATTACATGTCATGCATATCATACATCTTATCATGTCACGTGTATCATATCATAAGTATATTGTGTCTTCCAACATATCATGTCATATCGTACACGTATCATATCATAAAGTATATCACAATATGCGTCATGTCGTCAAACGTATGGTACCATAACATATCATAATCATATAATTTCGTTAAACACATCGTACCATAACATATATCATATCATTCACATAATATATCATAGTCATATCATTTCGTCAAACGCATCGTACCATAACATATATCATATCATTCACCGTCATCCATGCAAGGAGACCTAAACTTTAAAACCATAGAATGCCCTTGAGCTCTTTCCGGTTTCGGATAGGGTTGGATGTGTGGTACTTCACCACACACAAGTGTATATGGACCCACTAGGCAGGCTCGTATACGTACTCCTTAGGTCTAGCTTGCTCGCGCTCAACATTCTATTGCGTCGCCAAACGCCACGAAAGGGAAAGGCCTGCATAATCTCATGACGAACATAAATATTGAAGGTAGGCATCATACTAACATAACATAACAGGGAAAGTATCTTGATGCACATGACATACATAAATGCATGAATTCTCCATGGTTTAAAATCATAACATAACATCAAAATCATTTCTTTTTTCATTTCATCCATGACATAGTACATATATGTGTATATCATCACATAGTCCATCACATAGCTTTACATGGCAAAACGTAACATGAAATGCATAGTGTTTCCTTTCATTTATATCATGACATAATAGATATCATATACATTCATAACATGACATCATACGTCATTACATAGTACATATAAACATCGCATAACATTATGGTACATGTAGGGGCCACAAGGCATGCATCATCATACATCCCAACTCCAACGTAAAGTCACTTAGTCACTACCTAATTAGCTTAGGCTAGTGTTGAAATCCGACATTGTTGAGAAAAAGATGGCTTTTTCGGGATGAAATGTTTGTTGCTATCTATTACAATAACGAATCATTGGTTTAACTGAACAACTAAATAAAATAGATAGACCCTTCTCTTCGTCTTAGGTCAACGGATCTTCTCCATTGAAATATCTCATACACATTCCAGTTTNTCATATCGTACACGTATCATATCATAAAGTATATCACAATATGCGTCATGTCGTCAAACGTATGGTACCATAACATATCATAATCATATAATTTCGTTAAACACATCGTACCATAACATATATCATATCATTCACATAATATATCATAGTCATATCATTTCGTCAAACGCATCGTACCATAACATATATCATATCATTCACCGTCATCCATGCAAGGAGACCTAAACTTTAAAACCATAGAATGCCCTTGAGCTCTTTCCGGTTTCGGATAGGGTTGGATGTGTGGTACTTCACCACACACAAGTGTATATGGACCCACTAGGCAGGCTCGTATACGTACTCCTTAGGTCTAGCTTGCTCGCGCTCAACATTCTATTGCGTCGCCAAACGCCACGAAAGGGAAAGGCCTGCATAATCTCATGACGAACATAAATATTGAAGGTAGGCATCATACTAACATAACATAACAGGGAAAGTATCTTGATGCACATGACATACATAAATGCATGAATTCTCCATGGTTTAAAATCATAACATAACATCAAAATCATTTCTTTTTTCATTTCATCCATGACATAGTACATATATGTGTATATCATCACATAGTCCATCACATAGCTTTACATGGCAAAACGTAACATGAAATGCATAGTGTTTCCTTTCATTTATATCATGACATAATAGATATCATATACATTCATAACATGACATCATACGTCATTACATAGTACATATAAACATCGCATAACATTATGGTACATGTAGGGGCCACAAGGCATGCATCATCATACATCCCAACTCCAACGTAAAGTCACTTAGTCACTACCTAATTAGCTTAGGCTAGTGTTGAAATCCGACATTGTTGAGAAAAAGATGGCTTTTTCGGGATGAAATGTTTGTTGCTATCTATTACAATAACGAATCATTGGTTTAACTGAACAACTAAATAAAATAGATAGACCCTTCTCTTCGTCTTAGGTCAACGGATCTTCTCCATTGAAATATCTCATACACATTCCAGTTTAACGAGCCTAATTCTAATTGTTTTGTTCCGAAGCAAACCACGGGGCGGTTCATCCTATTCAGATATTCACGACCAAGAAACACTGGATTCTCTTTCGGGTAGGCCTAGTCAACCTATGTGAGCGAGCCCATGACATCAATTTCAAGTTCAAATTTCTAAAACTATTTATCTAAATTTTACCATGGTCCATGTGTTAGACTTCATGCGAACATTAAGACTCTGCATGAGTAGAGTCTTCCAATGTCTATATATATTATTTTATTTAAAGTTAACAGTATCTATACTTTCTTCTCATCTAACATTTCAAAATTCAGTTCATTTTCATAATTCTTATTCCTTAAAATCAAGTTGTGTTTCATGTTTTCATTGTTTCTAAATTGTGTTCGGGAGTAACTATTAAAATTTAAAAAAATATGTCAATATTATTTTTCAAAATAAGCCAATTCATTTAGGATCCACTATTTTTCCTATTCAAAGATCAGTCTTTTGTCTCTATGTTTGCAAGAATTTTTTTGCAGACGAAGAGATATCAAAGGGGCTGCTTACTTCCCAAACAGATATTCCTATATGTATATATAAACGTTGGTTTATCAAGAATATGCAAGAAAAACACTTCGGATTGTTGATTCATCACCGGAGATGGCTTAGAACCAATAGTTTATTATCTAATGGATTTTTCCGTTCTAATACTTCATCCAAGAGTTATCAATATTTATCAGAACACTATTGGATCAAAGGACAAAGATATTGTTGAGAAAAAAATGGCTTTTCCCGAATGAAATTTTTGTTGCTATGGGCCATTACACGTATACATAATTGATTAATACTAAGTATCATTACTTATAGTACAATAAGAACATATAGGCATAAATCTTGATTTATCATACTTAGCCACAACTTTACGTAACGTTATTAGGCTTAGACAAAATAGTAGATGCTTTAACAAAAATAGCTTTTGAACTTGAAGGAGTAGATTTAAATTTATGTGTTGTTTGTTTTAACTAGATTTAAATTTTGCCCCATTTTTTCTTTTTTACATTTTTATATTTTCTTAGTATTAGAAAAGTCTAATTTTAGGTCCAATTGACTTTTTTTAAGGGAAGAAAGTCGTTGACTCAACTACGTACACTTCTATAACTCAACTCGACGATACGCCTTGTCGCAACCCGTGTTAAGTAGTATATGGTATGTTGCAAGACGTGTATGAACTCGATTTATGCTTGGGTTATGTTGTTGAAATATTCAGTCTCGAAATAACCTTCAAAACTTTTTTTAAAAATAGTAAAAAATTAGAAACAATCGATCAAGATCAACCGAGAAATAAAATAGTCATTTCACCATCTTTCATATTTTTCAGGGTCTAAAGAGGCCTTGGGCAAGAATCAAAATCAACTCACAATTTGTTTAAATTCGAGCGAAAAAAGAATGGTCGTAAAAAATAAACACTTGTCAAAATCAAAATTAAAGATCATGTTGAATGAATAAAGAAATCAGGGGACCCAAAAATGAAAGTCATTATTTAAGGTATATTTGTAATGAAGTGATACCCCTAAAAGAGGTATATAAAGGAAGCAATGAAGGGAGTAAGAAGAAAGCAACAAATGGTGTCTAAAAGTAAGAAAGAACTCTTTGGAATCTTAGTTATTTGTTTGGATTCCTTGGACGGGAATACTTATAAGCTGCCAGACAAAGGTCGAATGCCAGTGAGGACGCTGGCCTCCAAAGGGGGTGGACTGTAAAATCCCACATTGATTGGAGAGGAGAACGAAACATTCTTTATAAAGGTGTGGAGATCTCTTCCTAGCAGATGCGTTTTGAAAACCTTGAAAGCAATCTCGTGGGCTTGGGCTGTTACGACATAACTCTTACTCCTCTCACCATTTACTTTGTTGTACATCTTAAGAGCTCAGCAGGCTAAATAAATGCAACTTCTAAGCAACCAAAACCTTATTTGAAATTTATCCTTCTAAAGCGTTCGTCAAAATCTGGCTCTAAATCAAACTTCTTCCTCCATTTAAGCATTTAACCTGCAACAAAAAGGGTGCATTGAACTCTGCCGTGCTTAAGCTCTCTTTTTCCCTTATTCTTTCTGTAATCCAAGCTAGTAGAAAAATCTAACCAACCAACCTTTCTAATAACAAGGGTATGTTAAGAAACTACGTAAAGATGAACAAAACATCACACGTCTCCATCATCATTTTTTTTCCATTTCCTTGTGATCAGTAATCTCTCTTATTCACACGGTGAGATCCTACATCAGTTGGGGAGGAGAACGAAACATTCTTTATAAGGATGTGGAAAATCTCTCTAACAAACACGTTTTAAAAACCTTGAGGAGAAACCCAAAAGAGAAAGCCCAAAGATAATATCTACTAGCAGTGAGATTGAACTGTTACACACACTCACTCATCTAAAACGGGTTGATCTAAAATGGGTTAGGATGGGATGGAACAAGAGAGATGAATAATATTCTGTGAAGTTAAGAACAGAGATCAATAAAGAGTTTTTTTTTTTTTTTTTAAATGTTCGACACTTGCATTTGTCAAATGCTAGTCTAGTTTGGCTCTTTCTGCTGGGCTCAGTTTGTATGTCCTAGTTTCTTACTGAAAACTTGGTTTTCCCTCTATGCTTTATTTAATGCTGTACATTGTGAGAATGAATCACACAATAATCATTATTAGTGTATAAAGTATAATGCAAATATTGACAATTCTCTCCCCACGTATTCCAAGATCTCTTCCAAGATCATGAGGGTGAGATCCCACATTGGTTGGAGAGGAGAACAAATCATTCTTTATAAGGGTGTGTAGATCTCTCCCTAGCAGACACGTTTTAAAAATCTTGAGGGGAAGCCTGGAAGGAAAAGCCTAAAGAGGACAATATCTGCTAGCAGTGAAATAGGCGGTTACTAGGTTACTATGAGACTCATTTTTTTAATAAATACTTGGCTAATGACCAACTAAAAAGCCCAATGTCCAAATAGACAAAGTCGTTCTAGTGACCAACTCGAACCTACCCTCTCTCTAAATTCCTCTACATCCCTAAAAATCGTTAAAATCCAGAATTATGCTTAGAATCCACAAGTATATAAGAATTCATCCTTGATCAACACGAACAGTAAAAATGAAGATAAGGGTTCTCATTCCTTACCAGTAAAGTCATTCTTATATTAACTACCAACCTTTCTGTTAGCGACATTAAAAGAGTATGGATATATGCATGACCCCTCTCACATCCAAAGCATCCATTTTTGTTCTGGTCGGCAATCCCTTTCTCAAAAGATAAAAGGAACAAAATAGAGAATTAACAAATATACACAAATTATGAATTAATGAGATCATAGATAAAATTTAAAGAAAAATAATAAAATTAATACTACAAATTCATTCAAGATTTTGATCCTGAGATCAAAATGAGAGAATAGATCTCACCATCAGATTGAGGTGTTTGTCTTTTTGATGACGAAAATAAAAGCATAGATAATACTCTAGCGTTGTAGAGAGGCTAAGATCTTTTTATATGGCATTTTCGATGTGTCCCTATACATCTTATTACCTGAAGATTGAATATTGGAACCGTCCTCCTTACGTTTCTATTTCTATATATATGGAAAGTTAAAAAATTATCATATATATAATAATCCAGAAATTGCAATAGAAAAGAAAAAGGGAGGTTTGTGATGATTTCGATAGTTAAAAGGAAAAGCTTAACGCTTTCAGAAGAGTTCGATTGAAACATTTTTGTAGATAAAACATATTATGTAAATAACGAGAATTACCTACCAAAAAACAACTGCAAGGGGAAACATAATGACTAATGAGTAACTATATTACATCAGCATACAAAATCCAGGTACATTTCTAGTTTGAAAGAAAAGAAAAGATGGGTGCTTAAATAACTTGGTAAACCCATTAAGCAAGCAATTTTTTTTGTTTCTAATTGAACAATGAAAAAGGGATAACTGGAAAAGCTTCCTAACCGTGCTTTTACGTCGTTAAAACTCAACGAGATTCCCAATCCTTCAACTTCTTGCTTCCTTTAGGCTTCGCAATTGGTGCATTCATTCCAGCCATTTTTGCGTTGTATTTTGCCCGAAGAGGATCGTTATAGGTCCAACTGCATGACATTGACAGTAACAATTGACGTGTCATGACAACCACGCTAACAACGGAAAAAAAAAAACAAACAAACAGAGAAGACCCCTTGGAAACAGGGCATCGTTCTAATCATATCTTCATATTCTCCAGTAGATATATATATACAAACTAAAAGCCTCGATCTCAAATATTAAGCTCACCACATCCATTAACCTCATGCTCATACCCAAATTATTTTCATCATTCTCTACTTAACACAATCTCAATGAGTAGACAAGGCATTAGATGCTTTTTTTTAATGGATCGTATTGTAGTTAATCTAGGTATAAAAGGGATACTCAATTAAGAAATCACAATTGACATTGCAATACTTTAAGATAGGAAATTGAGAAGCAGAAAGTAAACAAAGTTAAATCAACTTACGGGTTGTTCCAGTCAGTTGTATCTTCATTGACAAGATGCGTCCATTTTGTTCTCCCACTACGACCAAAGTGCTTGACCTGCATAACCTTGGGCAATATTGTCTTGTCCATCTTATCTTCTCCCGTTGGGGAAGAGAAATCGCGATGGAAAATAGAATCAGATCCTGCGGTTCCAGCATTATCATCAGCATCTTCCTGAAAGAATGCACCCTTGTGGAAATATTTCTGCATGAACTTCCACTTCTGCTTAGGAGGTGGAGCAGGTTTCGGGTTCTTCCTCTCCCATTCTCTCCTCTCTTCCTCAGTCATATTTCTCACCTTCTCAATCTCCTCCCTCTCCTTCAACATTGCATCTCGGAGTTCTCTATCCCTCTTGATCCTCGAGATCTCTCTAACCTTCCAAGCCTCATATTCTTCGGCTTCGTTAATTTCGTCATCAGTATCCACATCCGCAATATTTGCCTCCATTTCCAAATTCTTCTGGATCTCTTCATCCTTTCTAATCTCCTCAACCACAATGTGCTTTGTCTCTGCCTTCCTTTCCTCCAATCTCCTTTTTCTCAATTCCTCAAGAGACCTTTCCTCCTCTTCAATACGATCTCGTTCAGCAATTGTCTCTCTCTCTGACTTAGGAACAAATATTGGCTTCACCATTGCTATACCAGTAGGTTCATCTTCTGAGTCAGTTTCATACTCAGACTCCTCTTCTTCCTCTTCCTCTGGTTCCTCCTCCTCTTCTTCTATTGGGAATGCAGCTTCTTCTAGCTCCCTTTGTCGCAGCTTTTCCTTGATTCTTCTTCTTCTTTCCTCCAAAGCATCCTCGTCCTCTTCCTCTGCATCTATTCCCTCCTGCCTTCGAGTTTCCTCTTCAATGTTCAAAACAATCTCAGCTTGGCGAATACGTCGATGATCAGCTCTGATCTCCTCCCGATTATCTATCCTACTCTCAGCTAGACGGCGCAACCTAGGGTCGTCCTTCTTAGAAAGATCTGAATCTTCCTGACTTGGAAATGCTTTCTCAAGCGCTGCCACCCTGGACATCCTAATATCGCCATCTTCATCAGCATCATCCGCCCACTCGGGCGCCTTTCCAGGCCAGTACCTCTTAACTTTTGTTTGTCCAATTTTACCTCTAAGTTTATCCCTAACAGCAATTACAGTATCACTAACACCCGCGGTGACCGACATTGTTACTCAGCTAAATTTCCAGAAGCAAAATATAGACCGAAAAGAAGGAACTTTCTGCTTTTTCAACTTAAAATTCCCTATTCGACGAAGCTTAAATCAGGCTTCCAGCCTAATCAACGTTGGTAAACCTGAAATCCAATAATGAAATAAGTCAGCGTTAAACAAACAGTCTCCGAGCGTAACAAACTAAAACAGTCACTTTATGAATCAATAAAACGCAGCAAACAAACGTCTCCAACCAAAAAAGTTAATAGTAATAACACACATACAAAATAGATAATAATCAAGCAATAGCTTCACCACAAGATAACCAAAACCCTACACTATCACAACGATTTCTCAACCTTCCTTCTCATACATGAAAACTCGAACGGGAACAGGAATAAAAGCGCGTCTAGATTCCGAGAAATTCTCAATTGTTAAACGAAGGGCGAAAATCCAAACGAGGGCAAGATAAAAAAAACCATGGTGAAATTTCAGCCGGAAATAGTCGAAAGACAGAACTACCTTCAGATTTTTCTTGACTGAACTTGGAGAATATCAAACCCTAGACGGAGTTGCAGAAATCTGATGGAATCAACGAAGAGAATGGTGGGAGAAAAAAATGGCGGAGCGAAGGTAGCAGTCCCGATCCTCTCAATTCGAGAATCGATGGAATTTCTAAGGAAATTCTTTTGAACATTTTTTGGGCTTAAAGCATGTCAATTTTCAATTTATATTAAAGTTTTTCAAATTTTTTTTTTTTTTTTTAATTTTAATAATGAAATGGTAATATGAAAATGCTTTGTTAAAATTATTTTTAGGTTAGAAACAAATATTAGAGATATTTAAAAAATCAGGTGACTCAAAAAACCCGATCTAAATTTATATTTTATTTAATTTCATAATTATTTATTCTATTATTTATAATCCAACCACTTTTAAAAATAATTTTGTAATTTTTTAAAAAATATATATCGAAATTGAGTAGTAATCTTACTTTATAAATTTAAAAATAAATAGATAAACATTTTACATATTAATCTTTTACTTCATTTGAATTAAATTTTATAAAATATCTTAATTAAATCAAACTTTATTTGAATTAAATTTTATAAAATATCTTAATTAAATCAAACTCAAGGAATTTCAAACTATTAATCCCGAGTTTTGTGAATAAGTGATTGTCTAATAATGAGCAAGAAATTTCCGTCTTTCTAGATTTATTGAACTCATAATTATTAGATACTTTTTATGAATGTCAACGAAGTATCGTAAGTAAATTACTTCTAGTTGTCCAATCATTTGATAATCAGAGTCATTTTTTTTTTATAAATGATCACTAAAAGTCAGATTCAATAAAATTTAAATTTGATTTATCGTTGAGGTAAAGAACTGAACCAAGAATTCTCTTTCTTTATCATCAATCGAATCACTGTTCGAGACCCAAGATTCTATTTTATCATCAATCCAGTCACTGTTCCCTATCTAAAATCGATGTTGAATTCAAATGAAAATTCAAAAACATAACAGTTCAAAATATAAAATCAAAACAAAACTAACCTCAAACTTTGAGCGAAAGCAATGAAAACACAGCCAAATAAGGTTGGGATTTTCCATTTTTTCCCATTATCTCCAGGAGATAGTGCAACAAAATGACTAAATAAATTTCCATTTTTTTGGCATGTTAGATTCAGTTCAAATCCCTAAGAGTTCAGCTTCAAGTTCCCTGATAGATAAAACCTAGAGGATGATGAACAAACAAACAAACTAGTGCCAAACAAAACTGACTGAAGAACATAAGATGGCACCACATTGTCTTGATTCACCGACACGCTAAAACTACGAACATACAGTTGCTTTTTCTTCAGCCGAACGTTGAAATGAGGAAACTCTTGTATATGCTCATGAACTTTGCCACAAAAGCTGCCATATCAGACCAGAAGGGAGATTAAAAACTAAGAGACAATTTTTTTTGGCTTCTTCCAGTTGAGTCTATATAAAAGGTTGAGAACAAGAAATCTTTTCACAAATGTCAAGAGCATGAAGAGTCAAATCCATCCATGATTCAACAAACCATTAAATTGTATGATGATATTATCCAGCACTTGATGATGAAATTAAGATCGTGGCTGATAAACTAATAGAATCAGAGGGAAAAAAAGAAGCACAGAGGCGTTAAATTTTCATGTCAGAACAGTTAGTCTGATATTTTGTATACCAAATGGATTTACCTTCAATATGGAAGATGGATTTCTGGCCAAGCCGCATCCTGTGTTCCTGGGAAAAGATTTAAGCAAAGATGAGATATGAAACTGAACAAAGGTGAAACTCTCTGCAGCCATGTTTCATCAGTGATATCATATTGGTGAACCAATGCATGTGGATCTATGGCCCGCCGCTATAGTGTTCACAATATGATAGAAACTGAAGTAGATGATTCTTCTTACGTGATTGTGATGGCAATTTGACCAGACGTCATTAGTAACAAATTAACCATGGCATAGGAATAAAGTTAAAAAAACATGGTTGAAATTATACAGATTAATAGAACCAACCAGAGTAAAAAAGAACAGAGACGTATATTGTTAAAAAAATTCTCTTCGTTGCTTTTATATCCATCATAAATGTGAGATATCACATCGGTTGGGGAAGAGAATGAAGCATTCTTTATAAGAGTGTGGAAACCTCTCCCTAGCAGATGCATTTTAAAAGCCTTAAGGGGAAACCCGAAAGAGAGCCCAAAGAGGATAATATCTACTGTTACAATAAATCTCAAATATAATTTGGTATTATTCAATTCTCAGAATCTCCCCATCCATCAGTATTCACCAAGTTCCAACACACAAATGCTTAAAGTACTTTGGAGGAAACACTTGATTGGTGTTTCTTTCAAAAGTAAAGAACATTATTTAATTTTAAAAAACTACTTTCAAATATTTGTTCATACACACTTATTCTATCAAGTCTAGGAGGATGTAATCCGCTAGTTACTTTTGACGAAAAAGGTCCAGAAATTGCAAAACAAGGAAAACTTGGAGAACTCGTCATAAGACAGAGAGGAAAAAAGTTATTTTAATGAGATTGATATTCAAATTTCCAGCAAAAGTTCTGATATTAAATAATAAAAGGGAATGTAAACAAATTGACAGGTCAAATTATGAACTTACATAATATGCAGCCCAATGACAGACCTCATGCTTTAATTCAGCATCCAATTTCTTGAGTAGCTCATAAAGCAGCCTCTGAGAAACTAGATAATATGAATCTCACATTAAGACAGAAAAAATCAATAGAAATTGGGAAAGAATAATTACCTTCAATATGATCTCTGGTGGAATACAATTAACCAGTAGTTCATATAACTTCCCACGAATCTGGTACAGTCTATACCACAAAAAAGAAGGCCAAATTTATTTCAAACTAGCACAATTCTACAACTAGTTAATAACAAAAGAATAGAAAAATTAAAATTTTCACTAGTTCTCACCATATATGTTTCTAATGGACAATTAAATGAATAGGACAATTGCAATTTCTCACAATTCTATAGTTTTTTCTCTGCTCGACAAAAACAAAAGTCAAGGAGGCTCCAATCAAGCAAGATAATACCTAATAGATCATTACAAAAGTCCTTATACACAGAACCGGAAAGGGAAGTGTGGAACACCAAACTTCCTCCCTAGAACGCTCCACTTCCTCAACAACTATATTGTTCCTCTCACCACGAAGACCCCATAACAAAGCATAAATGTCAGTTATCCACAAAACCAAGCTTTTTTTTTTCACTAAAGGGGAGATGAAGCAAAGACTCCTCGATAGAATGACAACCACATTGATGCCAAAGGGTTAAAATAAACAAGTCCAGACTGCCAAATCATAATCACAAGACTACAAAAGATGATCGAGGTCCTCCATTGCTGCCTTACAAAGGCCAAGGACATGTTGAACAAGGATTAGGAATCTTCACTCATCAAATTCTCAATTTCATCAGTTATTTCTACACCTATTGAGGCTTTAAGTCCTCGAAATCGTCGAGAAGAGCAAAATCGATCTAATGAAGTCTATCCATTTCACTACACTCGGAAGAAAGAGTCAGCTCCTCTTATGTTCCCTATTCTAGAAAAGTCAGCTCCTCTTATGTTCCCTATTCTAGAAAATTCAGATTTTAATGAAGATGTTCTAGAGGAATCATGTTCATGACTTCTAATAACAGTGCCAAATCAAGTCCATTCTTCAGCAAATGTGAGTCAAATGTCCTCTGAAAATTGAGCTTCCAACATTCATCTCAATCAGATATCAACCTTCCTGGTCCAGAGCAGGTACTCATGTGCCTTCATCACTTTCAATCGATTTGGATGGGGAATCTGATGTTAGATTAAGTAGTGTGGAGACAGTCTCAACTCTTGAAGCCTCAGAATTTTGGGGCTGATAATGATTTCTTTTTGGAGGTCTCTTACGCAGAGACTTTAGGTCTTCTTTTTCAGGATAATGAGAATGAGCCTCCAGTAACAAATTCAGCTACTTGTGAAACTCTTCCAGTAAGTACTTCTCCTCCTTCACCAACAATTCAAAGAATAATTTTCCTTTAATTAAAATTTGTGGTCTTCAAATTCGTAGTATTCCTCCAACATCCCCAATTGATTTTTAAAATTTGTTTAACTATTGTGAGTTTCAACAATGAAAGTTACATCATGGAATACTAGAGGCTTTGGGGATCATTCTAAAAGTACAGCTTTGAAGAAATTTATTCGGCTTCACTGCCCATATTTGGTATTAATTTAGGGATCAGTTGTGTTTGAAAATTCAAGGGTACCAAGACAANACCACTTTCCTTTACTTTTTGGAAGCTGGAAGTTTTGTTTGGAGGCCTTTCCCTTTTAGATTTCATAACAGTTGGCTGTAAATGTCAGATTGTGAGATGATTTCAATAATTATTCTTTGTGATTCAATGAAAATTCTATCCTAGAACACATGGGGGTTTGAAGAAGTTTCAGCAGCACCGTTGTCCAAATTTGTTCTTCTACAAAAGCCAAATGTTGATATTGTTTATTCAAAGCTCATAAATTCATGTGGAATTCCAAGGTAGCATTGTATGTTCCCGTGCTTAATGCATTCGTTGGAAAAAAGGTAGTTCATATAACATTTATTTTGGTTGGTTAAGGGATGAAGTCAAATTCCGATTTAAGTGACCTTTAACTGAGGAAGTTATTATAGCTCATTTGCATGAAGAGAATTTAAAAGATGTCTCGATGGATGAGCTAGTGGCTGAGAAGCTTTTAATAATGCATGAAGCATTTGTCGTTTTATTATTCCCAGGGCTGAGCTTTATTTGATTGTAATTGCCGCTATGTTCTTGATTTTTCTTTTTCTTTTTCTGTTTTCACCCCTTTAGGAGTTTGTATCCCATGAACAATTCCTTTCATTATATTAATGAGAAGTTGTTTCTTGTTCAAAAAAGAAAATTCAATCTCGACTAAAAAAGGTGAAGTATCAGAGATAAGTTCTAATGGTGAACAGGAAATGCTACCACCTTCATCCCACCAGACAAAGATCATCATAATCAAGGATACCATCAATAGAAGTTTAAGGATTGTTTATCTTCATGTAATCATTTGTTCTTGAAGAATAGTTGGACAGCAGAGTTTAAGAAACAAAAGCAGTTTCATTATCGTTTGCATAACAGATGGGGTGTCAGAAGTACCCAACTAATGTATATGAAGAGAAGCCACACGTATATGATATTGAGATGTTTGTTATAGCATAAAATACAACAGAAAAAGGTACATAAGAGAAGTACCTCTTGGGGCTCTGCTCCTTCATTATGTCAGACGCTATCTCAGAGATGTACTCCTCCCAATCCATCGGTGGTATTGCCTGGTTACTAACAAAAGGATACCTAACCCAAAAGATAAAATAAATTAACAGCTCAGTACCAATCCTCAAAGATTGATGTCCAATGTAATTTGATGACAAGCAGTGAGAGAGAAGCTTAGATCAGTATGAGTCCAAATGGAGACTAACTGTTGAACACGACAAGTCTCGAATGATAGTATAGCTCTCCTCAAACTCCGGTTTGATTTTTCTGCAATGCGGGAAGCAAATCCAGATGGAAGTTGCAGTCCTTCTTTCTTCCCAATGAACTCTAGTACCTTGACAATCTGGTGAAAAGATGTAACTTTTTTTTAACAGCTTTTAGGTCCAAATGGCTACAGTAATTCTTTCTTTTTATTATTATTATCTGAAAAGGCATTCTTTCTCCTGAACTTACATCTAAATATTAAATTAGATACAAATGAAATTTATCACGTTGGTTAGAACATAACATTTATAATTACATTCTTCTGGTCCATCATTTANAAAAAAAAAAAAAAAAAAAAAACAAAATCCCAGCAAGTAAACAAAAACTCAAGAGCCAATACCTTCTCCGCACTTGCTCCAAACATCTGCCGGATAAGCGCCATGACTAGGGTTTTCTTTCCGGAACCGGAGGGGCCAAAGAAGAGCAAATGAGGGCAGTCCTGCTCGGTAACCTACGAGAAGATTAAAAGAAAACACACATCAAAAGCGCCAAATGAAGAATGAATTCAGGAATGCAAGGAAAAAAGAGGTAAGAAAACAACAACGAAATTTGGTTACCAGTTTCTTAAGATTCTGTGCTACATCTTGATGAACTGTGATCTGATCTAGGGTTTTTGGACGATACTTGTCGACCCACAGCATCTTCCCTGGCGTTTCGAGATTAGCGTGAATCGAGAAAGAGAAAGAAGAATTGTGCGTGAAAGAGAGAGCAAAAGCTTGGGCGAGGATTGAAATGGCGGGAAAAAGAAACAGAACTGATGGCAA
>NC_036647.1:6446504-6518963 GCF_002806865.2 Cucurbita pepo subsp. pepo
TAATTTTATAAATTCAAAAATACCCTTAATTATAATATTAATTTTAAAATTTTGTTAAATCATAAAAAAAAATTATTTTATAATTTTATAAATTCAAAAATACCCTTAATTATAATATTAATTTTAAAAATTTGTTAAATTATAAAATATTTTTTTTATTTTATAATTTTATAAATTCAAAATACCCTTAATTATAATATTAATTTTAAAAAATTGTTAAATTATAAAATATTTTTTTTTATTTTATAAATTTATAAATTCTAATATTAAAAAATTGTTAAATTATAAAAAAAATATATATTTTATAATTTTATAAATTCAAAAATACCCTTAACTACTAAAAAAATCGTTGACAGCTGTGGGATTTGAACCCACGCCCTTTCGGACCAGAGCCTAAATCTGGCGCCTTAGACCACTCGGCCAAACTGTAAAGTTGTTGACTCATGGATTTGTATAATTATTATATTTCTTATTTTTATTTTATAAAACCTTAAGAGAATTATGAGATTAAGATTAGTAAATTTTATTTATAACGCATGCAAAGTAAATATCTAACACGAAACCAAAAAGGCTGATGTTATGACTTGAATGTTGTGGCTTGCTCGAAGAACAGATTGAGACTTAAACGAGTTTAAAATACGATAAAAAAATTTTACTATTTGAAAAATTCCAAACATAATATGCATACATATATTTAAATTAACCAAAAAGTATAGTTTACATGTTCAAAATACATAAGGGAATCATTAAAATAAAAAAACAATAAAAATAGCAAATTAATTTTAGAGGTTGTGGCCGGGTGTGGCTCTCTATAGCTCGTGCTCTAGATCTCGCTCTCATTCCCAATCAACTCCTAATTACTTGAAAAGCATGGAAAACATGGAGTGAGTACAAGATTTAGTAAGCAATTTACTTGTAGGCTTTTGATCGTGGTTATGGTGAGTGTTAAGGTATACAACCTCGTTCTAACCAGGAACTTACACATGGTTTCTTAGCTTGTGGTCTTGAGTTATGTTAGTTGTCCCGAACATGTCCCTAGACTACTCCCCATGGAAGACCTAGAAAGTCACATGGTTGGTGAATATCATGAACGTAAAACATGTCGAGAAAAGTTGTCAGAACATCCTAAGACAAGGGTAGGACAAGCCAACAATAACATGAGGCAGGGTAACCTATTAAACATGGCAAACGCCACGGTAAAAACATGGTACATGGCATCCCGTCTAGGTGAGGAAAATATGAAACATGACAACCTGCTAGAGAAACATGGTGCATGGCATTCCACCTAGATTAGGAAAACATAGAATCATATAGGGCATAGGTTGGAGTAACACCTAGTAATCTTAAAGGGGTCACGGTAAATTTAGAACATGGGGTGCATGGTGATCTTATTTGACTTGGTTCACGGCCCTAGAGTAGCATCTTAGTACTTAAATTCATGGGCTAACCCTAAGGTATAGCATAGCCTAATCTTGTAACATAACACAAGGTTCATGGCCCTATAGTAACATAAGTAACAGAGTCACCGTAAATTTAGAACACATGGTGCATAAGGTTTGACTCTTTTTCTTTTGAAATCTTAGTCATTTTTTACCATGCCTTCGAGGAGCTAACATGGCTAAGTTTAGGGCATAACATGATAGATGAACACGACTCTCCACAATAGTATGATATTGTCTACTTTGAGCATAGCTCTCATGGCTTTGCTTTGGATTTCTCCAAAAAGTCTCGTACCAATGGAGATTGTATTCTTGATTATAAACCCATGATTACTCCTTAAATTAGCGGATGTGGGACTTTTCTTTTCATCCAAGAGTGAAAACTAGATTGGCGATGCAACCTCGTGGATAAAAAATGAATCTTAAAAACTTTTAAACTTTGGTTTAATAGGTTAACTTTCAACGTTATATTTAATACATCTATAAGCGTTTAATTTTATGTCTAATAATTATTCAAACCCTTTAAATAAATATTTATTTCATATTAATTCGAATATAGTTAAGTAAATAAAATATCAATTATCATAGATCGATTTATTGTATGAGAAAAATTGTAAATTTTGTATTTAATAAATTAATCATCAATTATATAAAAATCAGTACTTATAAATTAACATAAACATGAAGGGCGTTTGGCTCGGTTAATAACTCAACTCCACCCATTGTAATCCTCAAACTTCCTTACCCAGTTAATAACTCGATTCGGGCTGTAGATCTAGTATTAGGCCGAGGGCAGAATGGCCGCGTTAGGTTGAAAGACACTGTGACATATAGGGTTACGATAGACGTTTAATGAGGATTACATGGTAACAAACCATGAAATCATAGATTTGGTAACGAACCAAAATCACGGTAACAATTGGAAAATAAATTAAAAAAAAAAACGCCTCGAGCACAGAGGAGAGAGAAATCTCTCGGAGCGCTTTCTCTGTNATAATTTTGATAGTAACAGATCAAGAAAAGTGGCCAAAAAAGACCCACTGCACAGAGGAGAGAGAAAGGTCTATCAGAAAATCACGAGAAGTCGGGTAAGGAAGACGAGGTCCATAGAATCCGAGTCGGACCTGAACCATAACCCGCACCCCAGTCCAACCTGTAGCGGCTCCGACCCGAGACCTAAACTCACCTCGGTACAACTCAATCAGCAGCCCACGCCTGCAACCCGAAAACGGACCTACGCCCATCTGCAACCCGAGAACCCAATTCTAGCCCAGCCCACAGTCCAGTAGCCCACATCAGGCCCAAGTTTCCCTCGCCCCAGTTGAACCAACCTGCAACTCAGTCGTGAATCCGCGTCTGGACCCGCGCCTTGACCTGACGCTGCTGCACGATGCACGACGTGGCTCGCTCTGGTGCTGTCATGTGTCATCTTGTGGCGCGAGCAGCCCTTCGGCACGGACGGCGCGATGGCGGCTCTAGTGGCTAATCGGCTTGATTTTTTATTTTTGCCTCGATTTCCACCGTTCCGACCCTTACGAACCTATTTTCGGCCCCGATTAAGGTAATTGAGGCCGTTTTAGAGCCGTATTTCACATTGTTAGTTGGATTATTAATTAAAATGTGAAATACTACGAAAGGCGACGATCGGTGCGATAGGAAGCGAACCCCGGCAACCTTTGGAGCAGCTCTCGAGGAACAAGAGTTTACGTTAATTAAATTAGGGAGTACTTCGGTTAACGTCAACCGAGTAAGTAGTCTTACTATAGAATAGGTTAGAAATTGTATGAGTTATGATGATGCATGAGTTGTATTGTATGATGATGTATGAGTATATAATGAAGTTTGAGTATATGATGATGTATAAGTGTACAATGATGTATGAGTTATGATGCTTGATGATGTGCGTAATATATATAGTTTGATGTATGACGTACTTGATATGCTTTATGCACTTTATGGCGATATGATGAGTATGATGAGTATGATGATTGCATGACGTTTGTCTTAATATGTTATGTTTTTCATATTAAGCATGCTATATGATGATGAGTGTCATATTGTATCATGTCGATAGACCGACATATGACACAACCTTAAGAGCATGAAAATGATATTAATATAAATATCTAACGAGCATGTGTTACTTAATGTAACAAAGAGATGAGACTAGAAGGTTGTGTCAGAAGAGATGATAAGATGAAATTGAGAGCGACCTCATGCATATTGTATGTTCATAAGCATAGGGATACTTCCCCAGAGACGATGAGTTCGGACGCGCATAGTATGATGATGATGGTGTTCATGGGGAGCATGACACTATGGAGTTTTGCTGACCTTCAGACGTCGTTATAGATTAGCTTGACTAGAGAGGGTCTAGGGGGTGTGCAAGTCCCCTAGAGATTCACACTCGCACGTGTGGGTCGTGTGTAGGGAAGTACTACACATCCAATTTGTTCGAGACTGAAGGCCACCCCTAGAGAATAGAGATAGATCCTAAGAGCATGATTGCATGTGTTTGCATTTGCATGACCCCCTATAGTGAGACCACCTACTTAGTATTCTTCAAAATACTCAGGTTGTGTGCCACATCATTTTTCAGGTAAAGGCAAGACGCACATGTACAGAAGACGACGACATCGTGGGCAGAGACTGTGGCACGTGCATAGGGTAGACTCATATTTAAATTCCTAGTCTCACATTAGAATATGTTGTTTTGCATTTCATCGTTTTAAATTATTTTATATTTGTTTTTATTTTCTCTAAATTTTAATATTTCGTATTAAACATGTAAGACTATGATTATGTTGAGACTTATGCCCTATAGCCTCGTAATTAATTGTTCATGTGGAGACTTAAGTGGGTATCCTATACAATGAGTTTGTATAAGACTGAACCAATAAATATTTAATCTCTCTTTATAAATGCGTTAATTGAGAAGATTAATATTTCACATGATGATCATATGCGACTCGATCTTAATTCTGAGTGAGTTATGAACTCCGAAAGCTTGTCCTTTAATTTACATGGGTGAAAATGGCTCTTTTAGCCGATCCAATATGCCTATCATTTTGGGAACTGGACCAAATAAGGAGTTCGGAACATAATATCATGGAATGGAATTCACTATTTCCATAAAAGGAAAGTAGATGAGTTGTTTTATTAAGTACTGATTTGTGGACTTGAACAATGAGGCCCATCCTATTGTTCATTAGATAATCAGTGATACTTAGAGTGAAAAATGTAATTACAGGAGTAAAACGGACTTTTGACCCCAGCTGTAATTATGAACAACTCATGAAGGATCGACTTGCTTGTAATGGTTATATCAATGGACATTCCTGTCATGCATAAGAGTGCAACTCTAAATCTACAGTAGTGACCTATAGTTAAGGAATGAAAATTGATTAAATAAAGAGTTTAATTAAGTAATTTTGTATCTACGTCTATAAAGTCTCCTTCCTAGCTGAGAGTAGCTAAAAGATTCAATTTATTTGAAAGAAAATTTGAAGGGTTGAAATTGATATTTAATATATTTGAGAAAATAAATTTAATTTGAAATATCACATTAATATTTAATATATTAAATATATTAAATAAATAGAAAAAATATATTTAATCGAAAGGGTTAGATTAATATTTAATATATTAGATAGGTTAAATATAAATGAAGAAAAACAAATGTCAAATTAATATTTAATATATTAGATATATTAAAAGAAATATATATTTATTGTATTTTATATATATATATATATATATATATATATATATATATATATATTTATGTATTTTCATATTTTAAATAAAAATATATTTGAAATTTGAATGAGATTCAAATTAATTAAATATATATTAGGATATTTTATAATATTTAAATATAATTTGTATAAAATATTATATTTTAATATATTAAATATATTATTATTTAACCAAGATTCTCTTAATCCCTATAAATAAATAATACCCTCAGATTCAGCCAATCGGAATTTCTTCCACTCCCTTCCTATAGAATGAAATTACATCTGTAGAGAATCTTCGAAATTATTCTTCTCCAATCTTTAGGATTTTCCTTTAAGAGGCTCCCACAAGTTTTGACCTTGAGTTCAAGTCATAGCCAGTAAGATCTGGTGGAATGTTGGAGAGCTTTTGCATGGTTGGAATACTTCTTACAAGCTAGGGTTTGTTCAAAGGTAAAGTTCTTACCCTCGAATTTATTGCTTTTGTTTTAATTCATAATAAAATCGAATTTATTGCTTTTATTTTAATTCATAATTTAGGGTTTTTAAAACCAGAGGAAAAAATCAATTTTGCAAAATCAAAATGGCATATATCATATATATGATTTTAAATAAATTACCCACCATACTACTTTTAATTCAAAGTAAAAATCAATAGACTCTTATACCAATTAAAGGGAATGAACTCTTAATCCCGTAGCAGAACAAAAGTATTGATAACCGTTTTGATTTGATTATGAATTAAAACAAAAGCAATAAATTCTAGAGTAACAACTACTAAAGTATCTTGCAAAACTACTACAAGTATTCCAACCATGCAAAAACTCTTCAACATTCCACAAGATTCTCCTTGCTATGACTCGAACACAAGGTACAAGCTAGATTCTCCTTGCTATGACTCGAACACAAGGTTCAAAGCTTGTGAGAACCTTTTAAAAGAAAATCTTGTAGAGATTAGAGAAGAATAATTTCAAGAATTCTCTTGAAAATGTAATTTCATTCTCCAATTTTTGAAGCCTTGTAAACGGAAACTCTTGATTAAACAACTTAAATTTTTTAGCTAGGTTATTGCATATTCGTTGTCTGGTTGCCAGAGGAGTGCGATTTTGACACCTAGTTGGGCGCCGGATTGTTGCACTAGGAACCAAAATTCATTCACCAATTTGTCATCCGCAATTCGTTAAAAAACGCGAGAAAAAAAGCCATTATATTGGCGATTTCCTCGGGAATTTCATCGATTCGAGCTTCAATTTCCCTTACCGCTTGGAGGCCAATTTCATCACAGATTTCTGCTATTCATACGCAATGGATTCAACTTCTTTAACCATTTCATCATCTTTCATTTTCCGCAATTCATCGCAGATATTACTTGCCATTAGAAAGATTCAAGACGGTTTGTGTTTCGAGAGGAACAAATTCTCCAAGATCTTCGCGGTCTATCCCAATGGCTCTGCTTCTGGGGTTCGTACTTTTCAAATTGGTTATGTGATTCTATTTGCTGTTTTATATTCAATGGACGAATATGGTCCTGCGTTCATTTAGGTTGAATCTATTGTACAGTCATTTTTGTGCATTTGAAGGTATTTGGTTGTTTGGTGCATACATTGGATTATAAGCGACTTTTTTGAGCTATGCTTTTCTGCTAGAAGCTGAACATTTTGGTTTAAAGTTAGTGCTATGTTGTGTTATTTTTTTTCGTTCTTATGTTTGCATTCAGTTTAAACTTGACAAGGTTTAATGAGAAATGGTAAAGCATAGAACTCCCACATGTGAAAATGGCGGTCTCTTTATATAACTATTGTTTGTCTGATGGTCAAATCGCAGGCTCGTTTCATATCTGTAAAAAGAACCATTTTATACCGTTAATTCCTTAGTGTGAGATTCCACATCGGTTAGGGAGGAGGACGAAACATTCTTTTTATAAGGGTGTAGAAACTTCTCCCTAGCAAATGCGTTTTAAAAACTTTGAGGGAAGCCTATAAGGGAGAGCCCAAAGAGGACAAATGGTATCATAACCAAACACCGGGTGATGTGCCAGTAGGAGGTTGAGCCCCAAAGAGGGGTGGACACGAGGCGGTGTGCCAGCAAGGACGCTAGGCCCCGAAGGGGTGGATTGGGGGGAGGTCCCACATCGATTGGAGAAGGAAACAAGTGCCAGCGAGGAGTGCCAGCAAGGATGCTGGGTTCCGAAGGGGGTGGATGGGGGGAGGTCCCACATCAATTGCAAAAGGGAACAAGTGCCAGTAANGGGGGGGGGGGAGGTCCCACATCGATTGGAGAAGGGAACAGTGCCAGTGAGGACGCTGGACCTCTAAGGGGGTGGATTGTGAGATCCCACATTGGTTGGAGAGGAGAACCAAACATTCTTTATAAGGGTGTGAAAACCTCTCCCTAGCATACATGTTTTAAAATCATTGAATGAAAGCCCGAAAGGGAAAGCCCAAGGAGGACAAAAGCTCCTAACGGTGGGTTTGAGCCGTGTACCACGGCCTTTTGCCTGCTGAATTGGCATAATTGATTGAAACTGGCAAGAGCATTTGTAATAAGTAAACAAGCATTTTTGATAAACCTCAGCAATCAATATCTAATGTCACTAGCTGTTGGCAATAGTAGCTAGACATCAAACGTAACCTCTGCTTTTCGCCTTTTCTGTCATATCCCGATCTACGTGTTCGTGATTGTGTATTCAATCATATGCTTCTAAGTATATGATCTGCATTCATAGTTTGTGATTGCCATATAATTACGGTTTTGAGAATCTTGTCAAATTTTCTGGATGTAGCCGGGGGATTTTTCAGCTGCAGATGTTCACAGACAACGAAGTGCTTTTGAATCTTTATTTTGCTATGATAAGGCTATTCCGGAAGAAATAATTGAGATGCCTGTTGGAATATCTCTGGCAGAGAAAATGATTGGAGATAATCCCCGTTGCACTGATTGTCATGCTAAAGGTGCTGTTCTTTGCACAACTTGCTCCGGGTCGGGATTGTATGTCGACTCGATATTGGAGAGCCAGGGAATCATTGTGAAAGTTCGTTGCCTCGGTAAAATCTGTATGTTTAGTTCTCAGATTACTTCTTGAAAAGTTTCTGTCCGAACTCTAATCATCTTCTTGTAGGTTGTGGTGGAACTGGTAATACCATGTGTTCAGAATGCGGCGGTCTTGGTCACCTGGGATCTAAATGAGTTCCAAAGACTCGTTTCGAACGTTTTGTCTTGAACCGCCCCCAGCTTTAATATTGGGCATGGATTATGCAATGATGATGAGATATATTAATCTTGAAATTTAGTGAAGATTGATAGAGTTCATCTTTCATTTAAGCAGCTTGTCTTGCCATAGTTTGGAGCAATTATATCTGATTCAGTTCAACTTACTCCATAGTGTTCATTTCCCTCAAGATGTGTACTTGTTAGTCAAACCGACACGAATTCTTTCTGAACTGACTACGAAATCAGAAATATATGAACTTCAAGGAAAGTTTTCATAAATTACTGCATGAATCTCTTTGTTTTTATTCTTGTTAGTAGTTCTGAAGCATTATTATGTGTTTGAAAAAAGAATCTACCATGAATTTCTCTCTAAGAACAAGATTTGCAGGGAAAAAGGAAGAAGCTTAAAGCTGGCATTGCTGTTTCAGTGGGTGAAGGCATTTTTTTCTTATGCCAGTCTCTTACTGGAGCTTTAGGAATGGTCTAAATCTGCTTCTTCACTTGTTTTCATGTTTCAGGGTTGGTTAAACTTGCAACCTCCGCCGAAGTTCTCGAATCCGGTCTGGCACGGTGGAGTCGAACCGAGGATGCAGGGGATTGTCTGCATAAGCTACGTAGTAGGCAGACACACATGCTTGTGGCCACGCCATTCCGATTCGACACTGCAACAACAACAACAACAACAACAACAACAACAACCATGAACATCAATCCAGAAGTTAAATTCCTCTCAGGTATTACCATTAAATTCAGTTACAGTTTAGAACAGTTCAAATATTTCAGCTCATTACCACAAAATAGCCAATCAGGAAGGCGTAGATTGCTAATTCTGTTGCGTAGCTCTTATGTATTACAAGTGCCCAGATCCCACTTATAATGCTACAGATTGCACCACCAGAAACCCCGCAAAGAACGCAGAACGACACGGTGAGATCGGAGTCTATAACGATTTCCAAATCCACCTTCTCGAACGCCTCCCAGGTATCATATGAAGCTTGCACAATCCCTTTATTGTAAACTCCAACATGGACAAAACCCCACCTGTTTCCATGGTTTCTCAGCATTGAAGCTAATTCTGAGTAGCAGGGTGCACAAGAGAAAAGGAACTCATCCGAGTCTCCTGCCACCAACCTCATGGC
Source organism: Cucurbita pepo subsp. pepo (assembly GCF_002806865.2). Taxonomy (NCBI): domain Eukaryota; kingdom Viridiplantae; phylum Streptophyta; class Magnoliopsida; order Cucurbitales; family Cucurbitaceae; genus Cucurbita; species Cucurbita pepo. The sequence goes on from NC_036647.1 coordinate 6,456,030, forward strand.
ACGGGCCGATCCGTGAATGAAGCTGATAAAAGGGATGATGGCTGAGCCAAGAGAAATAGTTCCAGCTGAATGCTTTATTATGTCGTAGAAAGCTGCTCGTATGTCCTTTTCCCGACCCCAAGCTAAATTAAAGTACTTTATGCGCGAGATTGTAACGTGCACTACGTTCTTGATAACCTGCAGAGTCCAGGTTAGGCTCAACAGTATTGCTGCTATGAACAATGCCTTAAAACTCGACGTAATAGAAGTTGCTCCACCGATGCCGATGACCACGAAAGCTGCGTATAGAACGCCAATGAGGATTGATCCAAAGACAAAGATTGGAGTGTTCGTAGGAGGGTACTTAGTAGAAAGTGATAGAAGTTGAATTGCATAATTCAACCGGTGATTGATCCAACAGACATATACAGACACAATCAAGGAAGAAACTATGAGGATGACTCCTGCTGCTAAACCGCCACGAGATCCGACAATGATAAAGAAAACACCAGAAGCAAGTGATAGTACAGGGCTAAACCAGAAGGCTGTCTTGAAGGCCATAGAAGGTGAACAGCCAGTGAAGGCCTGCCATGAAAAGGCAATGATTCCAGAGCTCCCAATAGAAGCCAACAATGGAGGGTACCATTCTTTGGGGTGAAAATGATGCGTTTTAGAAGCCGACCGAAGTCCGAGAACTGTCAAAACGATCACTAACACGGCTACCAGACATATATGAATCTTGAAAACTATGCTAGAAAGCCACCTGAAAATTCTCCATCCCATGGCAGGCTCGATCGGATGGCTCGGTTCTTGAACCTACAACAACAGCCAATAAGATTCCTTCATATACATGTAAGTCAACGTCCATACACCAAAAATGGATCTGAATTTTCATGGATATGATAATGGAAATGCTTTCTTGATTGAGAAAGAGAGAGAAACCTGGTTTGGTGTTGAAGATGAAACTCTTCTTTCTTGAGCTTGGTGGGAGTGGTTCTGTAACACACTTGGTGGCGTTCTGGCTTCCATAATTTCATTTCAGGGGGAAATCAGCTCCTAAAATCCACCAAGAACAGCACCAGTTTTTGTAGTAGTTGCTGTGTTCTTGAAGTTCTATGGGTTGGTTGAAAAGCAAGTAATCTCCTTTGAAATCCTGGGCCCTCTGAGATTTGGACTTCTCAAGTCTTCTTAAACTAATCAGGTTTTGAATTCTCAAGATCTCTCTCTCTCTCTCTAGATATATACACATGTATGTGGAATTTCATAATTTTGGTCAAAGTAGGTGCGGGGTTCTATTGTGCTGATGTCGTGGCAGCACGAGGGAGCAGCAACGTGGATCAAAGGCTATCTTCCTCCTGATCCACATCTGTGAGATCCCCATCGATTGGAAAGGGGAACGAAACATTCTGTATTAGGGTGTGGAAACCTCTAAAAACCGTGAGGCTGACGGTGATACGTATCGGGTTTACAACCTCTCTGGAACGAAAAAGGTCTCCGCTTTCTGTTATCCTTTTTCTTTTTCTTTTTGTGTTTCATTTTCTGAATGAACTCAAAGTTGAACAAGTTAGCTAAAACCTTTTTCTTTTCTTCTCTTTAGTTATTTATTTAAGAATCCTATGTGTTTTTCAACTCTTTTGGGTTTTTTTATACAAAGAACCAAATTACAGTTTTGCCCTTCCAAGTTCCAATAATCTAAAAGTTTTTCTTCATTGTTAATGATTATCAATGAATGATTGCTTTGCAAGTTAAATTTTGACTTTGTCAACGTTTTTGTTCACAGATAAGATTGGAGGGACTGTGAGGAAGAAAGCATGACAGTCAAATCCACAAACGCCATGTGGCAGCCAGGTTAGTCGAGTTAACGTAATCTCGCTTCTCATATTCTAAAGCTGGAAAGTTGCATGCTTTTCATGTCTTACTGATAGACCTTCCCAAAAGGACAAACATAAAGTAGGCAAATTGGTTAGGCTTGGTTTCATTTTCTTAACCCGAAACGCGAAACCGAACAATTTGTTTGATAATTTCTTTTTAAAAAATTTAATAGTTATATTGTTTTGGAATTGATAAAGTTGTTTGAAATAAATGGAAATAACTTTATAAAATGAATTAGGTTCTTATGGGAATTTCACAAATGTTCTTTTTTTTTTTTTTTTTTTTTATCCTTTATGAAAATATGCTTCTCCAAACTTTAGAATATTAGAAACTCTTACGGAACAAATTTGAGTGCTAAATTAAAATGTCCTTTGTTTTCATTATATTCCATGCATTATACCTTTTATGAAAAAGAAATATCAATTTCTACCATGTTCTAACATTTACTAAGTTACACCAACCGCTTCTGATGCGATTAATCTAGCTTGGGTTTGATACGCTCGGACTCTTCCCTCTTAGATGTCAAATGGGTTCATAGATTATGAAGCCAATTAGACTATGATTTAAATACTTTTTTCTGATTCTTTTGTTTATTTTTTATTCTTTTTTGGGGGAAAAAAATTCGTTCTTATCCTCGTAGCTCAAGTTGTATAACTCTCACTCAAAGGAAAACAACCCTTAAGTTTAAGCATTTGATTTATTGAGTCGTCTCTGATCGTTTAGTTTTTGTTTGTCTCCTTTAGTCATGTAAGGTTAGTATGACTACTTTTTAGCAAGTTTAAATTATTTGTTGCTCCTGACTCTTCCCTCTTCGTTTGAACTAGTTGGAAGTATTTAAGGTTACGTATAACTACTTTTTAGTTAGTTTAAATTATTTTATGTAAAATTAGGTGAGTCAATTATGATTATGGGGCTCTAGAATTAAATTTCAAGGACTATTTGTAACTGCCCAAGTCCACTGTTAACCAATATTGTTAGGCTTTCCCTTCAAGTTTTTAAAACGTGTATGCTAGATAGAGGTTTCTACACCCTTACACGGAATACTTCATTCCCCTCTTCAACTGATGTGGGATCTCACAATCCACCCCCTTTGGAGGCCAGTGTCCTCGTTGGCACACCGCTCGGTGTCTGGCTCGAATATCATTTTAACGGGCTAAAGCGGATAATATCTGCTAGAGATGGATTTGTGGAAACCTCTCCCTAGCAAATGCGCTTTAAGACCGTGAGGCTGACAACGATACGTAATGGGCCAAAGCGGACAATATCTACTAGGAGTGGGTTTGAGTTGTTATAAAGCATTAAACTAGCATTAATGGAGTAGTGACTTCGGCCTAAACCAACCAATTAAGTGGCTCTACTATTGGCTTAGTTGGATGAATTGTATTATGTATGATGATGCGTGCCCCATGACCCTTGCACGTGTCATATATATGCATGATATGTTAAAATATGTTATGTTGTTTGATGTTATACTATGTTATATTATGCTCTGCTATGTTATGACATATTATGACATGTTATGCTACGATAAGTTATGTCATGTGATAAAACTGTCATTTTGTAGTTATGTCATGTTTTATAAAATTATTATAAAATCGATAATCTATGATGCATAAGCATTCATAGACCATACCATAAAAGCTATGACACGAACACCCTGAACCAACCCAATAAAAAAAATTATGATTTGATTCATTATTTAATAAGAGTTATTTTGGTTAAAAAATTACAATCCGAACAATTAGGTTATAAACTTATTTGTGTCGAGTTCAAATAAATGAAAACTTTACGAATTAAGTTGGTTGATGGATTTCTCTAAAATTATATTGAGTTGAACCAAACAATCTCGGAATTATTGAGTTGGGTTAGTTTAAGTTCATTATTTAATAATGGTTGTTTGGGTAAAAAAAAAAATTTACAACTTGAGTAATTGGCCAGGTTTAAAAATATCTCAACCAAACCCACAAATACCGCTAGCAAGTGTACATCACTAAATTTCGAAGAGACACCAACACTCGGATCTTGAAAGATATGAAAGATCTCCCTCCAAGTCGTACATACGACTTCCATCGAATACGACTTTCCATAGAATGCTATATGTATCTATGAGATCGAGTATGGAATTCTGTCTACTCACTTTAAATTGAGTATACATTTCCCTCCCTTTCCTGTTAGGATCGGAAATCCTGTATTTTACATATCCATACGATTGAGTCCTTGTGTTTCCGAAATAGTGTAAAAAAGGTGCTTCGAATCATTACTATTTGACTCGTATAATTCAATAATAATTATCACGCATCTTTTCTCTTCAAATTAAAAGATTTGAATTTACGACCGAACTCCGTTTAAAAATTAATTAATTTGTACATACGTGTTTAATTGATTAAATAATTATCATATTTAATACAACTACCATATGGTCTAGATTACACATCAACCATATTTTAAATTCATTAATAGTTGATTTGTTACATTGACTTGTCCTCCCAATGATAATAATAAATCATTGGTTGACTAGGTGTGAACTTCCTTTAATAAACTATTTTCCATTTCTATAACTACCAAAGAAAATGACCTATACAACTACCATTGATGTTAATATAATCGATCTCGACTTTTACAAGCTTCACGTAAGTTGTTCGTTATAATGTCGAAGTTTGAATAGAATAACTTTTGGATATGGGTTGATGAGTAACGCCGAGCATTTGTTTGACGGGTTGATATATGCAAGAATGAAGCCCGACTCAGTCACTTTTACAAGTTTCTTCGCTTAGTTTCAAATTCTAACAAGTTTCTTCCCTTTTAGGTTTTTCCTTAACGTTTTTAAAACGCTGATAGGGAGAGGTTTTCACACCCTTATAAAGAATGTTTCGTTCCCTTAACTGATGTGAGATCTCATAATCTACTCCTTATCGGGCCAGCGTCACTGGCAAACCCAATATAAGTTTTTGTTTATTTGAATTAATGAGAAATAGGTTTATAATCTAATTGTTCGGGTTGTAATTTTTTCAACCAAAATAACTCTTATTAAATAAAGAACACAATCATACATTTTTTGGATTGGGTTGGTTCAGGGTCAGATCATTTTTTCTCGTAAAATATTTATTTATTTATTTATTTTCAAACAAACAAACATTTAATTAAGATTTAAAACTCAATTTAAATATATATTTGGAAAAATTACCTTCCAAATAATTAAAATTTTTAATTATTTTAAGAATGGTCGGTAAATAAATAATAAAAAAAATAGTTACGAAATAAAATAAAATAAATATATGCACATATAATTATATGATAATAATAAAAAAAAAAATTGATTAAGCAATAAAATAATAAATGTACGGACGTATTTCAGAGAAATTCAGGCCCATTTTCGGAATTTAGATACTTGGGCCACCCATACAAATGGGGCCCATTATAAGATCACCGACAGGAATTAAATAACCACGTGGGAATCACGTGCTTTAATTTAATTTTCTGACCATATACTTTTTCAATATTTTTTTTTATACCTCACAATAGTATGGTACGGTTTGTTAGGAATTACGGATCTCTACAATAATATGATATTGTCTAGTTTGAATATAAGCTCTTATCGCTTTGCTTTGAGCTTCTAAAAAAGCCTCGTATACATGTTGATGTATTTCTTACTTATAAACCCATGATTGTTCCCTAAATTAGCCAATGTCGGACTCCCTCTCAATAGTCCTCAACACGGACACGTACACTACTATGTAGGAGAATGACTATTATGTTTTACATAATGCTGTCATGATGACTACTACTTCTAATGGGTGTCCACCATAGAAACCTCCCAGAATATGCTCGCCCGACAAGGAAAGAAGCCCAGTAGTGTGCAAATTGACGGATGGGTCCATACTCACACGTGTGAGCTGTGTGTAGGAAATGAATTACACATCCAAGCTACCCATTAGGATAGTACGGTAGGGAAATAGACTGTTATGATAGATCCCGTCATTGCATTCACATGTTCCTACATTATAACCCCGATAAGGGGTCACTTACGAAGTATTTTTAAAATACTCAAGCCTCGTGCTATTACATTTTCCAAGGCAATGCACCCTTGTAAGGCTGACGGAGACATCGCAACCCTGAGACCGTGACACATGTATAGGATAGAATAGCAGTGTGCGAATTGACGGATGGGTCCATACTCACACGTGTGAGCTGTGTGTAGGAAATGAATTACACATCCAAGCTACCCATTATGATAGTACGGTAGGAAAATAGACTGTTATGATAGGTCTCATCATTGCATTCACATGTTCTTACATTATAACCCCGATAAGTGGGTCGCTTACTGAGTATTTTTAAAATACTCAAGCCTCGTGCTATTACATTTTCCAAGGCAATGCACCCCTGTAAGGCTATCAGAGATATCGCAACCCTAAGACCGTGACACATGTATAGGATAGATTAGTAGTGTGTGAATTGACTAATGGGTCCATACTCACACGTGTGAGCCATGTGTAGGAAATGAATTACACATCCAAGCTACCCATTAGGATAGTGAAAACAGACCGTTATGATACATCCCGTCATTGCATTCACATGTTCCTGCATTATAACCCCGATAAGGGGTCACTTACGAAGTATTTCTAAAATACTCAAGCCTCGTGCTACTACATTTTTCAAGACAATGCACCCCTATAAGGTTGACGGAGGCATCACAACTCCAAAACCGTGACACATGTATAGGATAGATTTGCATTTTATTCAGTAGTATAGGTCAGTGTAGGTTGAGTTGTATTTTTTTATTTAGCGTAAGATTTATAATTAATTTATTTAATACTAATTTTGTAATTTATTTGAATGGGTTTTAAAAAGTAAAAAAAGGGAACAAATTCCCTTCCCTTCCCTTCAAAGCAAGGAACCCCTTATTCATCACACACTTCCAAACCCTTTTCCCCCTTTTCTCCATTAATGCCTTCTTCATCTTCTTCTTCTTCTTCATTTTCTTTCTGAAACTCAAAATTTTCTCGCCCATTTTCTCACCCATTTTCTCGGGAAAATGAGTCTCAAGCTTCTCACAATCTCCTTCCTTCTAACATCCACTCTCCTCTCTTTTTTCTTCATCCAAACAAAATTAACCAAACCCATCGCCGCCATTACTCCCCCAATCAACTCCCTATACTCCCCCAAATCAAATCTCTCCTATCCAGTCTCCTTTGCATACCTGATCTCCGCCTCCGACGGCGATGCCAGACGCCTCAAGCGCCTCTTGTCTGCCATCTACCACCCCGGGAACCACTACCTCATCCACATGGATCAGGGCGCCTCCGCCTCACACCACCGCGAGATCGCCGAGTTTCTGACTCAGAATCCCGTTTTCCGACGAGTGGGGAACGTTTGGATGGTCGGAAAACCTAACTTGGTCACTTACAGAGGACCCACCATGCTTGCTACCACTCTGCATTCCATGGCGATTCTTTTGAGAACTTGCAAATGGGATTGGTTCATCAATTTGAGCGCCTCTGATTATCCCCTGCTTACTCAAGATGGTATGGTGAGTGAAATTTGATGTGGTTTTTGGTCGATTTCTTTAATGGGTTTCGTTGGAATTGGATGATTCGTTCATTTATAAATCCATTGATGTTGTTTTCGTTGGATTTCCTTTCTGGGTTTTGTTGGAATTGGATGATTTGTTCATATAAATTCATTGATGGGGTTTCAGATCTAATCGATGCCTTCTCCGATTTGCCGAGAGATCTGAATTTCATTCAACATTCAAGCCGTCTGGGTTGGAAGCTGTAAGAATCCATTGTTTTCCCCAAATTTGATGATGTTCTTATTGTTTTGTTTACATTTTTGATTGGAAATTGTGAATTCAGGAACAAAAGAGGGAAGCCTATCATGATAGATCCAGCGCTTTACAGCATGAACAAATCAGAGATTTGGTGGGTTATCAAGCAGAGGACACTCCCCACTGCATTCAAGCTCTACACAGGTTTGTTAACTTTGATTCTTTCTGGATATAATTATTAATTAGTAACCATGTGAGGGTTCTGAAGGATCTTAATTGCATTTAAATTAGGATTATCACGTGAGCTAGTTAAGTTATGATTTGCCTAGGGAATAGACATTCTTGTTTAAATAACTATGTTGTTTGCTTGATTCGATTCGATTTGAGCTTATGACCTCGATTAAGTAGTCTCCTTATAAGGAAAGAAAGGTAAAGAAAAGGAAAACGTTGTCTTATGTGACACTCGAGTGAAGGGAAAGATGCACCTTCCTTTTTGGTGGGTACTAAGCACGGGAACTCAAATCGGATCGGTGACTTGTGAAAAACTCAAAAATCTCATGAACTCTGGAAAAAAAATGCACCTTCCTTTTTGGTGGCTCAATCACAAGAACTCTGTAAGTTAAACTTGTTGAGAAAGCGTGTGTTGGTTTGTGGGGATAGTCATCGTTCAGTTAAACATGTTGTTAGTTTGTCATGAGAGCTTATGCTCAAAGTGGACAATATCATACCATTGTGAAGATCCGTGATTCCTAACATGATATCAGAGTCATGCCCTTAACTTAGCCATGTCAATAGAATCCTCAAATATCGAACCAAGAAATTGCTAGTCTCGAAGTTGGAGTCAAAAGTGACTCAAGTGTCGAATAAAAGGTGTACTTTGTTCAAGGGCTCTAGAGAAAGGAGTCGGGGAAGCTCTATAGTGTACTTTGTTTGAGGGGAGGATTGTTGAGAGGGAGTCCCACGTCGGGTTTATAAGTGAGGAATACATCTTCATTGGTATGAGACCTTTCGGCGAAGCCCAAAGCAAAGCCATGAGAGCTTATGGTCAAAGTGGACAATATCATACCATTGTGGAGATCAGTAATTCCTAATAGCACGTTGAAAAAGCCTGTGTTAGTTTGTGGGGGTAGTCATTGGAATTTCGAGAAATGGGATATTACCTTTTTACCCCTACTTAGCGAGTGAATTTAGGATTCAATCGAATAAAATTAATTTTTTTTAAAAAAGAAGTGGTTGCCTAACGAAACCAAATAAAACGAACTCGTTTGGTGTGGAATTGGAATGTCGTTTTCCAACTAGATTTAAAGGTGATTTAGAAAATAGAGATATGGGTATTGGTAAAAGGGAGTTATCTATAGGCGTTTGGGCATTCCATCACTCATACCTACCAACACGTCCTTCCGATATAATTACAAGTTTAGTCCCTAATTTTTGTGTATATTACAAATTTAGTCTTTGATTCTTAGGTATATGACAAATTTAGTCCTTGATTTTTAGTTATATTACAAATTTAGTCCTTGATTTTTAGTTATATTACAAATTTAGTCCTTGATTTTTAGTTATATTACAAATTTAGTCCTTGATTTTTAGTTATATTACAAATTTAGTCCTTGATTTTTAGTTATATTACAAATTTAGTCCTTGATTTTTAGTTATATTACAAATTTAGTCCTTGATTTTTAGTTATATTACAAATTTAGTCCTTGATTTTTAGTTATATTACAAATTTAGTCCTTGATTTTTAGTTATATTACAAATTTAGTCCTTGATTTTTAGTTATATTACAAATTTAGTCCTTGATTTTTAGTTATATTACAAATTTAGTCCTTGATTTTTAGTTATATTACAAATTTAGTCCTTGATTTTTAGTTATATTACAAATTTAGTCCTTGAATTTTAGTTATATTACAAATTTAGTCCTTGAATTTTGAGATTATATCAATTTAATTCTTAAATTAAAAAAAAAAAAGCTTTTAATTTTATATCTAAAAATCTTTAACAAATATAAATCTTTTAAAATTAACTTATTTACTATTTAAAATTTTAATTTGGTGTCTCATATATAAATTTTAAAAAATTACTAAAATTGGAAGTTGAAATTGTAATTTTAAAACTTCATGGGCTAAAATTGCAATTTAGCTTTTTATTTATTTATTTATTTATTATTATTTTTTATTTTAATAAACAATAATAATAATAATAATAATTTAAAAAAAAACAATTTTTAATTATAAGTTTTTTGAATTTTAAAATATTTCAAATATATAATAATAATAATAATAATGACTTTAATTTTGTGTGTAATTTATTGGGTGTTTTATAATATTTAATTATGTGTAATATTAAATATGTTAAAATTTGATTTATTTAAAAAATTGATTATAATTATTGGCAGGTTCAGCATGGACAATACTATCAAGATCATTTGCAGAGTATTGCATTGTGGGTTGGGACAATCTCCCAAGAACTCTCCTCCTTTACTACACCAACTTCGTTTCCTCTCCGGAGGGATACTTCCAGACCCTAATCTGCAACTCCGATCACTACCGAAACACCACCGTCAACCACGATCTTCACTACATCGCTTGGGACACGCCTCCCCGCCAACACCCCCGCTATCTCGGCCTCCCACACTACAAGAAGATGCTCACCAGCAACCGCCCCTTCGCCCGAAAGTTCAAGGACAACGATCGCGTGTTGGACAAGATCGACCGCGACATCCTCAACAGACGTCATCGTGCCTTGTTTTCCTACGGCGGGTGGTGTTCCGGGAATAGCATGTTCGGGACCGGGTCTTGCTCGGGTCTCGAAGAAGAGAACTATGGTGTGTTGAAGCCTGGACAAGGGTCTAGGAGGTTGAAGACTTTGCTCAATAGGATTCTTTCTGTTAGGTACGTCAAGAAGATGCAATGCAGATAGATAAATACTATTCTTTCTTTGCTTCCCACTCCCACTCTTTTGTTTGACTTTATATTAAACAAATAACCATGTTTTTTGTTACCTACCACTCAATTTAGTCTTACAATGGGTCCAAAACTAATTGGCTTTCAACACGAAATCTACACGATTATGCTACTTACCGGTCGTTAAAAGTATGTGAGGTGCTCGGATAGCTTATTGAGATCAAAGTAAGTGAATCTACTGATGGACGCTATAAGCTAGATCGGAAGATTTGTCATTGTATGTTGGAATGTATGATATTATGTATGCATTGTGATGTGTATGATACGGGTTAGATGGCTTCAGTGGAAAATAGATTGAGATCGAGGTAAGTGAACCTGTTAGATGTTATAAGCTAGATCGGAAGACTTGTCATTATATGTTGGACTGTATGATATTTACGTATGCATTGTGATGTGCATGATATGGGTTATGACCATGAGATGCTAGTAGAATTGTGATGTTGATAACGCATGTGTATGATTCATGTCATGATATGGTGATATGATATTGGTCATACTTTTAGGAATGGTAGTCCCGAGAGGAATGATAGTATTACATTAATAGTCATAATGGTATATCACGAGTTGTATTAGACAATCGTATTTTATGGGACCTCATGCATATGTAAGTTTACGAGCCATGATATTTAGAGAATGTGAGGATGTGACGATATGACTCTTCTGATATTTTTCATGACGATATGGTCATAACTATATTCTCTACAAACTTAGCAATATGGCCACGAGGGAGAGTGGTGATATTCCCCCTACATTTTAGTGGCGATATGGTCACGATTAGACGATATGACCAATAAAAGAACGTTATGAAAGGAAAGTCTTCACATATAACATATTTGTATGTATTTGCATTTTTCGACCTCAACAGTAATGGTGGATTTTGTGTGTACAAAAGTGGTGCACATAGAACTATGCACGTAAAATTGATACACTTCCTAAGTATATGAAATTAAAGTTGGTGCATTCTTCCACCTCATCAGTGTGGTCACTTACTAAGATGATACGATCTTAAGACTTTGAAGTTTTTAAAAGGTCAAGTCACGTCTATTATATCAAATAGGTAAATGATAGACTCGAGAATTATAAGTTTTCTTTTAAGATTTAGAGGTTTTTACGATACAAAATTAAAAGTTTAGAAATCTATTAAACAGTTTTTATCTTTTAGAGAACAAATAGATACAAATTTAAAAGTTTAGAAATGAAAACGCCCAAATTAACCGAGACTATTTCTTCCGATCACATTCCTATCAGCTTCTTGAGGATGCTCAAAATGTCAACAATCAAGCATCAAGAACACCCTGAATCTCAACCTAAAACCCAATGAAGAACAAGAAGGCAATGATGAACAAAAACTAATCAAATGGGCAGATACGTCCATCTAAACCGATCTAACATGCGAAACCGTATCGATTCTGGAATCGACTACAAGCTAATTCAACCAAGGCAAGAATCTGTACCACAACAATTCAAAGAACAAAAGGAACACTTCCTAATTCTTACCACAAAATCCACTGTCATAACACCAAACTCAAATAGAATCTTGAAAAACTAGTAATAATTGTCAATTCATCAATACACCAAAACTTTTACATACATGTTTATACAAAAAAGAACAAAATAAAATAAAAAAACCACATTTTCTCCCTCAAACTTTAAACTCTTTAAGGGGGATAGGGATCGTAGGAACGTGCTCAATTGAAAGAAATCAAACCGAGACTCGGACTCACTTTTCAAAAGATTGCAGAGTGGAAAAAGAATGTAACCAAACTGGAAAACCAAATCCAAATCCTGAAATGAAGACAAAAACCACAAAAGAAAACTCCCATATGATTCTATTACTTTTACCTCTTATGATTACCAGCTCAATCAGAATCACTTGAGCTTGAGCTGGAGCTGGAGCTAGATCCTGATTTTGATTTTCGAGACTTCGCCTTCTTGTCTTTGGTTTTGGAAGCAGATACATTGGAATCTACGGATTTTTCGTCAACTATATCTGCTGGTTTGTCGACGTTAGTCGTGTTCGATGGGATAGTCTCAATGTTGGAATCTGCTCCATATGGTTCTAATCCTCCCTCTGATGGATCATTTGACACGGAGCTCGTTGGAAGTTCGTTCAAGTTTTTCTCTGAGGCTTCCATTAAGGCAACATGAATATCTCCTAGTGATTTTGCTTCAACAACTTCCAAATCTGAACTTGTTTCGGCTTTGGCTTCGTCTTTAACCTGATTTTCGACCGTGCTGGGAAGGATGACATCCTCCACATCTACTCCTTCATGGAGTTTCCTAGAAGCTAAGTTGATATCATCTAGTGATCTTGCTTCAAGAATTGGTATATCTGATTTAGTTTCAGTGGGATTGGAACTAGAACCTGATTCACCTATGTTATTCTCTGGGAGTTGCATCGAAGCAACATGGATATCTCCCAAAGATCTTGCTTCGACGACTTCCAAATCTGAACTCTTTTCTGGAATGGCTTCTTCCGTAACTTGGCTTTCAACCGCACTGGGAACAATGACGTCGTCCACGTCTACTCCTTTGTGAGGTTGCCTAAACGCTAAGTTGATATCATCAAGTGATTTTGCTTCAAGCATTGGTATATCTGATTTTGTTTCTAAGTTGTTGGAACTAGAACTTGATTCATCCATGTTATTCTTTGATACTTGCGTCAAAGCATCATGAATATCTCCGAGAGAACTTGCTTCCACAACCTCCAAATCTGAACTTGCTTCGGGATTGAGTTCATTAATCTGGCTTTCGATCGCACTGGGAAGAATGATATCCTCAACATCGACTCCTTCGTGAAGTTGCCTAAAAGCTAAGTTGATATCATCAAGAGATTTGGCTTCAAGCATTGGAATATCTGATTTAGCTTCTAAGTTGTTGGAGCTAGAACTTGATTCACCTATGTTATCCTTTGATACTTGTGTCAAAGCAACATGAATATCTCCGAGAGATCTTGCTTCCACAACCTCCAAATCCGAACTTGCTTCAGGATTGAGTTCATTAATCTGGCTTTCAATCGCACTGGGAATAATGACGTCCTCCACGTCTACTCCTTCGTGGAGTTGCCTAAAAGCTAAGTTGATATCATCAAGTGATTTCGCTTCAAGCATTGGTATATCTGATTTAGCTTCTGTCGGATTGGAATTAGAAACCAATTCAAATCTCTCTGCTTCAGCTTCCTCTGGGAGTACCTTTTCTTCAAGGATTGGTTCCCCAACCTTCTTCCCGCTGAAGTCCCCAACTTCGTCCAATTCTACTAACAATCCTTCATCAATATCTGTTATTTCATTTACCTCTTCCCTAATCATCTTTTCCGAAAAATGAGAACCATGTGTTTCTGCTAGATAGTCCAAATGCTTCGATACCTCCTCACGATCCTCAGATACGACTAAATCAACAATATCATCTTTTGGATTCCTACCAGTATTAGGTGATCTAACTGGTGAAGATGTGGACGAATCAGCTTCAACAGAAGATAAAGCTGTTGAAATGTCTTGATGAATTTTTGGTGTTACATTTTCAGAGATTACTTCAGCAGCAGAATCCGTCGATAAAACGCCTTGTTCCTGCAAAATATCAGCTTGATACCATCATTTTACTTCACTAAACACATAATATGATCATCATAATGTTCTCTCATGAAGCCACAATCAATTCATTAAATAACATGATAAAAGAAATTTTCATACTCAGATCAGTTAAAAGGGAAAGTTACAATGCTATGTTAGATCTTAGGAAAACAAGACCACATGCAGATATGGTTATCCAAAGGCCACTACGAATGTAATAATTATCTATGGAGTTTAGTTAACATCTAATCCATGATGTGTTGAGGATTATTGAGAGTGAGTCCCACATTAGTTAATTTAGTGGAAGATCATAGGTTTATAAGTGAGGAATACTATCTCCATTGGTATGAGGCCTTTTGGGGAAGCCCAAAGCAAAGCCATGAGAGCTTGTGCTCAAAGTGGACAATATCATACCATTGTGGAGACTCGTAATTCCTAACATGGTATCAGAGCCATGCCCTAAACTTAGCCATGTCAATAGAATTCTCATCTATCGAACAAAGAATTGTGAGCCTCGAAGGTGTAGTCAAAAGTGACTAGAGTGTCGAACAAAGGGTGTACTTTGTTCGAGGGCTCCAGAGAACAGAGTCCAGCCTCAATTATGGGGAGGCTATTCAAGAGCTCCATAAGCCTGAGGCTTATAGTGTACTTTGTTCGAGGGGAGAATTGTTGAGGATTATTGGGAGTGAGTCCCACCTTGGTTAATTTAGTGGAAGATCATAGGTTTATAAGTGAGGAATACTATCTCCATTAGTATGAGGCCTTTTGGGGAAGCCCAAAGCAAAACCATGAGAGCTTATGCTCAAAGTGGACAATATCATACCATTGTGGAGACTCGTGATTCCTAACATGATGGACACTACATTATGATTTATGAGTAACTCTATGGATTGGATCTTTTCAAGATCATTGATGTCATAGCAAGAAGAGAACCATCAACTCAAAAAAGTAAGCAAAAGATCACGAATCTAGCAGCACTTACCTCAGCATCGTCATGGTTACCAAGAATAGGCTCAACCATTGACTTGTCTGACCAGGACTGCTCTAATTCAGTAACAGATGAAATAACTTCAGGAGCCACATTAGGAGTACTAGAACCTGAAGAAGCTATTTTTATCCCCAGATCTTGCAGGGATTCACTCTCTGTGTGTGATTTAGCACTTGAGGGCTCAACAATATCTTGTTCAGACCTAACAAATTCGGCCTCATTCATTGACCTATCCTCAACTTGCTCCAATCCAGAAGGAAATGTTGAACTTAAAGAAATCAAAACGACTTCCTCCTCCACCACTGGAGGGTTTTTTTGTTCCTGTGATCCAGGAATAGTTGCATTGGCAGTAATCAAATGGTCAGACAAAGTAGCCAAAGAATCTGTCGTTTCAACAAGGTCATTGATGTCCTGAGCCGGGATTTCTGAACCGTGATTTGATGTAGAAGTAGTAGGTTGATCACTATGACAAATTACATCAGTTTGCAAAATTACGTCCTCCACAGAACTGCTGCCGGATGAACTTGATCTGCAGGTTTTTGTTTGTTCAAGTTCAGAATTTTCTTTGCCATTTAATGTTTCATGAAACTCCACATGTTTTTCATTTGAAGATGACCCAATTTCTGCTGAAACATGGTTTACGGCAGAAGACAGTTGCTCCTCGGGTTCAGTGAAAGTCGGTCTACTACGAGAAGAGATCTGATCATTTGAAGGTGAGGAATTTAGATTCTCATCTTCAATTTTGTGAATATCTTCAATAATATCCTCCTCGTGGCTTGTCAACTGATCTTTATCTTCCACAACATCATCGACTATTCCTTTCTCGATCGATGCAATGTCTGAGAAGGATGGACCGGAATCTATTGGAACATGCTCAACTAAAAGTTCATGGGCCACGGCCAAGTTTTGAGCATCATAGTTGGTGCCATGTTTGGGAGACTCAACCTTCGTAACCTCGTGAACAATAACTTCTGGAACTTCCCTCGACTCTTGTTCATTTTTATCAACTATATGTAACTCTGAGGAGTCATCATGCGTATCTTCCAAACTTGAAGTAATGTCCTGTTCTATTTCAGATTGTACTTCAGATTCTTTACCTGAAAAGGGGCCAATTGCGTCAGTAAAAAGGGAAGAGCGCATATTGGTTTCCCTGTATATACATTAGGAAAAAAACAAATGAAAAAGAGAGCTCGCCTTCTGCTGAAGGGCTTGAGTCATAAACAGGCTCCTTATGCTGATTGTCATCCAACACTTCACTGACAATCTTGAATTCTGCATCTTTTTCGAAGGCAGTCGACATTGTTATGCTAGTAGTATCAATGCTAGATTCCTCTGTTCGCAGGCTATTCGGTATCGCCTCATCTGTTTTGACCTCAATTGACGTTTCATTTACTTCTGATAATGAAGACAAGCTGGAATGGCTGCTGATATCTGTTTCAACTAATATATTTTTGGAGTGAATTTCACTGGCGTTAATCTCCACTGGGATATCTCCAGCTCCGATTTCAGATGATCCAGATTGGCTTTCAAAGTGACTCTCGGTCGATCCCAAAGTAATCTCGATCACTTCATGATGCACATCTCTGTTTTCTTGTACGTAATTTTCAGAGCCTATATCCTCCCATGGCCCATTTCCATGCTCAATAACACTGGCTATGGGGTCAAGGAAGGAAACTGCTGTTGTTTCCAGAAAAGAATGTGATTCATCAGGCTTCTTGTCATCCTGATCTGCAATGGAACTCATTGATTCAGTATCAGAAACACAGCTCAGTTTTGATTCACTGGCTTCACTAAGTTGTCTTTCCAATGGAGAGTAGCTCGTTTCTTCTGCAGCTGTTTTTTCAGGCATGAAATATGGTTTCCATCTAATATTTTGTTGCTCTAGCTTGGGAATAGAAAAGTTTGAAGGGCCCACACTGAAACTTTCATGTCTTCGGAACATATCTTTCTGTTGAGGTGGCAAAAATTCGTGTTCGAAATCATCACTCTTGAGATCCGGTTTTTCTTCATTTGGGTCGTATGGAAGATCAAATGGATTACGTCTAGGCAACAAAATAGATGGAGCAGACCCAGGAATTGGTGGCAATCCCATATTATTGTATGAATCATAAGGGAGATCAAATGGGTTACGTCTGGTTGTCGATATGGGCGCTACATTACCAGGAAGATCAAAACCATCCAAGTCTATCAAATTCATCCCAGCCAACATTCTCAGGTTGTTCCTTGCTCTTCTCCTTGCAATGAGATTTTCCAAACGCTGATTCCTTTCGAGCTCTAAACTTCCCAAATCCATGAGATTCTTTTGGTCATCCTCAGTCCACTTGATAGCGGATTTGCTCTCATCCTCCTTCTCTTCCTGCATCCCCTCATCATCATCATCCTCGTCATCCTCGACAACACCGCCTTCTTCTCCCTGGTTCTCAGCCTCATCATCTGACATCACACATTCACCATCACTTTTATGATACAGTTCTGAATAAGCATCTGATTCTTCATTTGACCCTTGAGCAGGTTGTGAAGTTTCTGAGTCCAAGAGAGGGTGCAACTCATCCAACAAAGGTATGATATCAGTCATTGAGGCATCAGGTGAGGAGCTTTCTGCTCTATCAGACTCAGAACGCAAAGAATCATAATCATTTTCAACATGATCATCTTTATCACTGAGAGATAAGCTCAGCTGATCTCCTTTATGGGCAAGTTCTATGGAGATGTTATGATCTTCTACTTCAAAAACCTCATTTCCCGTGCTTTCGGCAGCCAAAAGCTGGTTCTCTACAACACTTACACCATCTGTTGTCAAACTTTTAACATCCAAATCCTTTTCATAAATTTCTCTCCTCTCCTCCAACTCTGAACTAGAGAATTCCCTCTCTGTTGCTGCCTTCTCAAGTTCACCCTTCTCAAATTCCTCAACTCCATCCCTCTCAAACTCCTCAACACTGCCCTTCTCTAACTGAATTTCACGATTGTGCTCATCGATCACCGGAACAAGGCCAACAAAACCAGCATGCTCATCAAGCATGCTTGTCTTCCTCTCTTCTTCAGAACCCCTTTCCACATAAGAATTTCCTACTTGATTTCCTTCAAATCTCTCAACAGTAAAACTATCATCCTCCTTAGCAACAAATCTCTCAACAGTAAAACTATAATCCTCCTTAGCAACAACAGTAGCATTGTCCAAAATCTCCGATCCGAAAAAAGCTACATCATGTGAAACCTTCTCCTCCGTTTCGATTTCAGGTATATTAGGTTGCCCAAAACTCAGAAGGGTTCCAAGCAGAGCAGCCGTGCAAATCAAAACAGGGGACGCGGACACCAAAAGGGAAAACAGAAAAGGACATGATCTATAAAGGAGAATCAACACACAGAGTAGGGCAAAGAGATATGGATAATTACGAACTGATCTGTAGCAAGTTCTCATAGATATGACTGCAAATTTCTTAAGATCAAAAACTATTTTCATGGCCGATCCCCTATCTCTCCCCCCCTTCCCAGACACTTCCATCCTTCTTTGTGAAATATCAACTGGGTTTTTCCCACCAAATGAAGTTTCCAATTTGTCTGTGTCGTCGACAGGAAGCTTATCAGCAATTGGACCCATCAACCTTTCGAGTTCATTCATCTGAAAAGAGAACACTATAATTAAACCCCATGAATGATTATCAGAAAAATAAATATGTTACCTGACATTTCCTGTTGAAATCACTTTTAGGCTTATGCCACATTGCACCCAATACCAAGTTGGGAAAATAAGAGAGGATCCAAATTTCTTGTTCTATTAAAATATTTTAAGAAATTAAACTTGCAACCTCACCTTGGCCTGCCGTTCATCAGGGGACAAAACCTTTTCTGTCGCATCATCTCTCGACTTTCTAGCAGACATCTTTCAGAATTCAAGAGAGTTGAACAGAACTAATTACTTTAGTAGATACAGATTAACCGTTTGGATGCTTTCCAGATGATCTTGAACAAGAAACGATATAATTGTTAGGTGCTTCACCATATGGTCTGATAATCTTTAGACGCTCGGACTAAATGAGGCGCATGATCATTCATTATTCACCTTCAAAAGAAATCGGCTAGCTCAATCAAAGCGATACATTACAGCTCAATCAAAGCGACACATTACAGGTCAACTAATTACTTTAGTAGATACAGATTAACCGTTTGGATGCTTTCCAGATGATCTTGAACAAGAAACGATATAATTGTTAGGTGCTTCACCATATGGTCTGATAATCTTTAGACGCTCGGACTAAATGAGGCGCATGATCATTCATTATTCACCTTCAAAAGAAATCGGCTAGCTCAATCAAAGCGATACATTACAGCTCAATCAAAGCGACACATTACAGGTCAACTAATTACTTTAGTAGATACAGATTAACCGTTTGGATGCTTTCCAGATGATCTTGAACAAGAAACGATATAATTGTTAGGTGCTTCACCATATGGTCTGATAATCTTTAGACGCTCGGACTAAATGAGGCGCATGATCATTCATTATTCACCTTCAAAAGAAATCGACTAGCTCAATCAAATCGACACATTACAGGTCAACCATTTCTCATCACCTAATTAGTTTATCTTCTTTTGGCATTGCCTACATTTGCTACAGTTGTTACTACGCATTCAAAGAGAAACCAACCTAACATAGAAAGCTACAACCAAATTGCAAAGCTGAAGCCATGGCCAAACAACATAAACTTCTTTATGGTTGCAATTTATCTTCATAATCCAACTCTCCTAGAATTGTAAATTTCAGGCACTCCCAGAAACTAAACAAAAACAGATTGAAAAACAGAGAAATCATCACGAGATGCAATCGCACGATCCAGAGGATATAAATTAAGAACAGAACAAAGATAACAATCGGAAAACAATGAATGCCTACCTCGCCTTTCAACGATCGACCGCAATAAAATCAAATCAAAGGAGGGGATTGAACGAACTCCAAATGCAGCAAACAGGCAACGAAGCGAGCACAGCGAGAAACTCGAGGATTGCTCGCCATTTTTCCCGAGCTTGATACCGCGCTTGATCGGATCAAAATTTTGCTATTCCACAGAGAGATCGGGAGAGAGATAGAAATTATATCTGCCAGATTACGCGAAAAACGCAAAATTAACAAAGGTCATTAAAACACCAATACTTCAAGAACTAGAAAAACAAATACACAAAACCAAACTAAAAACCAGTATAACAAACAAGGAAACCCCCAATTCTGAAATCAAACGAAAAACTACGATCAACCCAATACCTAAAACGAGGAANAAAAAAAAAAAAAAAAAAAAAAAAAAAAAAAAAAAAAAAAAAAAAAAAAAAAAAAAAAAAAAACAGATTAGAGAGAGAAATGTAGGTGGGATTAGGAAGAACAGAGAGAAAATAACAGTTGGGGAAGAAAGAATTGTGGGATGGGAATCATGCGTTCAATGTGGAATGTGCTCTAAGTCTATGGCTATGGCTATGGCCCTCTGCTTTTGCCGCTTTTTCTTTCGAGGGGATTTGTCAGCAATGCCAACTCCTCCGTCAGATTACAAAAAGAGAGACATAAATGATATTATTTGTATATTTGGCACTTTCTTCTTCTTCTATCTATTATTTATTATTTATTATATGATCCCGACCGAATCAAAAGTATATGTCAATTATCATTAAATTCCGTTCATGTTAACAAATTAATTGTATTTATTGTATAACGTAAGATATTAATTACGTATGATCTATTTAAAACTATATTAAAAATACATTTGCAACAATTAAAAAAAAACGTTATCACAATCACGCGACCAACCATGTATCAACTTTGTTCACCAAATTAGTTATGATCGTGCGACCACCATCAACTTAGATGCCGCTCAAACTGTGTTTGAAACCACTACAGTTTTTTCTACCCGCTTCAATGGTCCATTACTGAGATTTCATTTGTGTGTTGAACATTGTACGTTCGTGAAGTCTCATTGTCAGTAAGTTTATGTTTACTCAATCTCTCTCGGATTCACTATATTGGGTTCTTTTCAATCACTTGATCGCTCATTTGGTCGTACTATCATGTGTTTGACAGGTTTAAGAGTGTCGTACCATACCTAGGATCCTTGTTGTTGCAAATAGTATCAAATCTCACTAAAGAAGAAGAGGTCGCCGCCTCAGGTTGGACGTGTGACTTAGTCGCATTTGGTTCGCTGCAAGCGACATTCGTGTCTAGTTTGCCTCGACACAACGCAGGGTTTTTATTTGGTGCAACGCTTCAGTTCAATTGTCACACCCCAAATTTTGAGGCGTCAAAAGACCGAGAGTGACTGAACAAACTATGCAATGCATGGAAATGTAAAAATAGGTAATAGAAAATCATTTATAAATTTTCGCGCGAGTTTGAGACTTTACAAACAACGAGAAACAAATCAAAGTAAGATCAGAATGTATATTTACATATGCCAAGTTCATGTAATGGGGGAAACGAGGGTCAGGATACAGGTGCATGTAAAATGTCAACTATGTATAAGTAATCTAGATAGACGCCTCAGGTCGGCATTTTCTCTGTAACTTTCGAGCTCGCAGACACCCAAACGCCACTATCTGTAACTTCACGGACCTAAAAAAAAAAAAAAGTGTAGATAGGAGTGAGTATAAATATACCCAGTAAGCAATCTACTTGTAGACTCTTATCACATCCAAGACCTAAGAGAAATCCATCGACTTACTCTAGGTCCTAGAGTTTCAACACTCTTAGTACATAGCTCTAGGCAGAAAACTTAACCTTCACAGCAGTATTCGACATTTGAGGATGAGGCGATACCCCATATAACTTTGTACCAGTTGGGAACATGGTGTCGCTAGCATGCTCGTCGTCTACGGGAAAGTTAACCGGTGAATCCGTCCCACATACCATGAAGTTACCTAAAGTTGGGAGGCACTACCCCCCCGTACAAGCCAGCTTGAATAGGTTTCCTGCATGGTCAACGTCCTCCCATAGGACGAACCATTCGTGCAGGTAACCTATGACTACCTGCATGATCAACGTCCTAACATAGGGCGAATCCATCATGTATAGTAGACGATCTACCAATAAGTAACACAACCCTAACTAGTGTCATGCCTAGCTCGATGGTACGGTATTAGAGTAGGAAGGGAAGTGAAAGTTCCTCGAATGTTATACAAGCTACTGATTGGCCAAGAGATCTTTCTCCTTCATCCCGAGGTTCTGAGGTGACTCTCTAGGTCTCAAGGGCAGTTAGCCGGCTTTGATAGGGACTCTGGTTTCCTGTTTCACAGTTCCTGACTCCTTGAGTTTTTCATGATCCAGGGCTAAAGGGTCTCACCCTCTAATTCTCCTCACGTCCACGCAACATCTAGAGGGTCCTCTATGACCCTCTATCTAGACCTAACCCAATCACTATTTATGCACACCCTAAGTTTAAATCAACCCTACTAATTATTATTTACAGGAAAAGTTCACACAATCATTCACCTGGAGTTAACATACATCTAACCATGCATACATTCACACAAGCTCAACGGGGCGATTACATTCATCAAGCACCCAAAGCGTAGATACACAAATATCTCATCCACCGACATAACATGATTACGTACAAGTAGTGAAGTATTCAGGAAGGCATACAGAATCTAGGCATAAAGTTCCATCAATTAGCAAGTCCATCAACTATATAGTTAACCCCCTAAGCATAAGATATCCCGAGTCTAGCCCACCTAGGATTAAGTTTCGCTAGCTTGCAGGCATCACCAAGCGCATCCTACAAGTATTACTTCCTAATTCTGTGTGGTTACTTACAGGATTGTCGCGTGCCTTCCCAAGTGCAGTTTACTTGCCGATAAAAGTCAACAAAATCTTTGAAAAACCCTTGGAGAAACCTATTTCAAGTAATAATAGGATTAGTATTGAAATCGGGACGAAAAACAAGTAAACGGGAGGTCGAAAAAAGAGAACCACTCACGCGCGCAAGAGGTTCCCCACACACACTTACCACACATGTGTGCCACGCGCAGGTGAAGCTGTAGTCGCGGTTGGGTCAAGTCACTTCAGGGGGCGCGTCAATCATAAGGCGTGGATTGGGTCAAAGGTCGAATGTATTTTTTTTCCCCATATTTTGGTTAGTTGCCTTTCCAATGGATTGGGTCAAAGGTCGATGCCCGTTTGTCAGTTTTTCATCCTGATTTCGATATTAACCTTATTTTATTATGAATTAGGTCCCACCATAAGGAATTTGGATTTCTCGGACAACTCCTTGACTAGAAATCATACTCGAGAAGGCATGCGATAGACCTGTAAGTAACTACATAGATTTCTATGAAGTAACACGTGTAGGAATCTCTTAGATATGCATGCATGCTAAAGAAGCCAACCTTAGGGGCTAGTTCAATAATACTTGTAACCAGGAAATTTGTTAATTGCATGAATACTTACTCTAAATTCTCGAAATGGATGAATTGATTTTCGCATGTTAATTTGTGTTGTTTCTTCACTGCTTATACAATAACACGAGAAACAGTGGATGAAAATTTTTGTATCTATGTTTCAGGTGTTTGATGGATGTTATCGCCCCATTGAGCATAAGTACGACGGTATGCATGATCGACTATACATTAACTCCAGGTGAATGTGTAATTCCCCGTAGAGGGGAATAGTAGTAGAACAGCCTAAGACAAGTGTGCATTAGTTAGTTTGGCTAGTTTACGACCTATAATGGAACGTCTCCTTACGTCAAGCATTATGGAATCATGAGAGACAATTAGAGGGTGGGACCTCGTGCTCCTAACCAATTCAGACTTGAAAAGTCGAAATTGAATACTCTAGAGATGTTGAACTTCGTCAAGACCACCGAACCACTCTAGAGATCTAAATGACCACCACAATGAACCTGGAGGAGATAAAGGTAGTGTGTAGGCCGGTAGCAATTGGTTGGTGTAGTGTCCGTGGAGCTTCCACTTCCCTTTCAACTCTAGTATTGTACCGTTGTGCTAAGCGTGAGACCAATTAGGGAATGTGTGACCAAAGTGTGAGAGTTTGGTTAGGCTACTCCACACGGAGGATCCGACCTATGGGAGGGCATTCATCATGTGGGTAGTTAGCAAAGCTGATACATACAGGGGGTAGTGCCTCCGACCTTGTCGGACTCCATGACCTATGAGATGGGCTCGCCAACTACCTCCCATGGATGATGAGCAGGCTAGCACTCACCATGTTATCCTCACTTGATTGTGAGAGTGTTCTTTGAGGTAGCACCTCAACTCCAGACACTGGACACCGCATAGACTCACTAATTACCCAAGGCTATGCATAGTAAGAATGACATGTCTAGGTCCTAGTGATAGCCTGTGGTCACCTGCTCTTATTGGGTATATTTATATACTCATTCCTTTCTGCATTTTCATTTTTAGGTGCATGACAGGACCAGTCAAGGCAAGGTGGTGCTTGGGAGCTCGGTAGTCATAGAGGGATGTTGACCCAGAGTGTCTGTCTAGTCCACGTACGCTGTAGTCGTCATTTAAAATAAAATATATGTTATTAACACACTATATTATATTATAAACCAAAGTTAAGTAAACATATACTAAGGTTCGGTTCAGTATAGTTGGG
Source organism: Cucurbita pepo subsp. pepo (assembly GCF_002806865.2). NCBI lineage: Eukaryota > Viridiplantae > Streptophyta > Magnoliopsida > Cucurbitales > Cucurbitaceae > Cucurbita > Cucurbita pepo. Next base: position 6,480,763 of record NC_036647.1, read on the forward strand.
TTGGGTTGAGTTGATTTTTTTTTTTTTTTTGAACCTATATAAAATTTTGGGTTGGTGACCCGAACAACCATAATAAAATTCCTAACCCAATCCAACTCAACCCTCTGTTTTTAAGTTGGGTTGTCGGGTTGTTTTTTTTATAGTTATATTAAAAGAATCATATTTATCCACGATGCTACATTAATAACTAAAATCTCATACCGTTTAAATATCAAATATTTACCAGTCACACGACATCACTAACATCGATTAAAAACATTAAACATTTCTCTTTACAAGTACGATAAGGTAAAATTGGATTGTAATTATATTTTTCAGATGGGTCGGAGTTGACTTGATAAAGAAATGTCAACTCACGAACCAAACCATATAAACAAATCTAAATCAGTTTTAGATTGAATAGTTAGAATTGATCAAATTATCCAGTCATATGAATGGAAGAAGGTACGATGTTATATATATATATTATATTATATTATATTATATTATATTATATTATATTATATATTATAAAAATGGTTTGCTATTTATTTTATTCAAAACTTAAAAAAAAAATAATAATAATAATAAAAAAAAACAATTTTTTTATTTAATTATTATTTAAGAAACTGAAAATAACAAACAGTTAGTGGGGAATTGGATTTTAGTCTTTTTATATTAAACGGTTAGCGCTATGCAAAGTTTTCCATATAAATAGCACTCACTCTCTCGCCGGCTCAACTTTTTTCCATTTTTCCCGGCGCCAATTTTCCGATCTCTCTCTCGCTCTCTCTGAAATAACAAACTCTTGCTCCGGTCAAGCTCGGGAGAAATGGCGAACAATCCTTGAGTTTCTTTCTCGCTTTGATCGCTACGGTGCCTGTTTGCTGGACTTGGCGTTCGTCCGATCCCCTCCTTTGATTATATTTTCTTGCGCTCGATCGAAGGAGGATTGTGTCGACACGATTTGAAAGGCGTGGTAGGCTTTCGTTGTTTTCTGGTTGTTGTCTTCGTTCTGTTCTTCATTTATATCCTCCGAATCGTACGATTGCATCTTGTGGTGATCTCTCTGGTTTTGAATCTGTTTTTTTTTTCTTATATATATTTTTGAGAACGCCTGAAATTTAGAATACGACGGGAAGTGTTGTTTGGCCACTTCTTCAGCATTGGAATTTGGCTGGAGATTTATATGTTTTGTTGATTTCTCTTTGAATGCGTCGTAACAACTATAACAAATGTAAGCAATGCAAAGAGAAGATTAGTGACCTATGATGCATCGCTTTGATTGAGCTAGGCCATTTCTTTTGATGGTGAATAATGTATTATCATGCGCCTCATTTAGTCCGAGCGTCTAAAGATTATCAGACCATAGGGTGAAGCATCTGATAGCTATATCTTTTCTGGTTCAAGATCATCTGGAGAGCATCCAAACGGTTAATATGTATCTACTAAAGTAATTATTTCTGTTCAATTCTCTTCGATTCTGACAGATGTCCGCTAGAAAGTCGAGAGGTAATGGGAGCGAGAAGGTTTTGTCCTCTGAAGAACAGCAGGCCAAGGTGAGGTTACAACTTCGATTTGTTCAAAATTTTTAATAGAACAAGAAATTTGGTTCCTCTCTTATTTTCCAAATTTGGTACTGTGTGCAATGTGCCACTAGCCTGAAAGTGATTTCAACAGGAAGTGTCACATAATATATTTAGTTTTCTGATAATAATTCATGGGGCTTAGTTATGGTGTTCCCTTTTTTCAGATAAATGAAGTAAAAAAGTTGATGGGTCCATTAACTGAAAAGCTTCCTGTTTTATGCTCGGATGCATCTATTTTGAGGTACCTCAAAGCAAGAAACTGGAATACAAAGAAGGCCAATAAAATGTTGCGGGAAACTTTGAAATGGAAGCTAGAATACAAGCCAGAGAAGATAAGTTGGGTATGGATTTCTGCAAACTTCACCATTTTAATCTCTCTGAAAAATGGAAAATGGAAAATGAGAATCTAATTACTGAACTGAGGGCAAAGAAAATACATTAATTTCTACAATGGGTTCAACCTGTGAAGATAGAGTTCAATCAAATGGAGGATGCTAACAATCATTGAGAATGGCATTGGAAACTTAAAAAAGAAAGCCTTCTTTTCTTCATTATGATTTTGATTCTATTTGAAGCATTTTCATTTTATTGAGAATATAGTTAGCTGATTGAAGGCATGGGGGATTTCATAGTGGTATGCACCAGAAGAAGAGAGCGGTCACAATCCTTGCTAACTTTAAAATGTAGACATTCACTGCTTAAAATGAATGCTTAGCTTGCTCGAAATTATGACCATATTGATCTTGGCGCTGGATTCTACTTGTATGCGACTAAACAATAATGTCTTCTTTGTGCTTCAAGGAAGATATTGCTCTGGAAGCCAAGACAGGAAAAATATACAGAGCTAATTACACTGACAAACAAGGAAGGACCGTTCTTGTAATGAGACCAAGTAGTCAGGTATTTCAATTGCATGATGACCACATTCTTTGAGTTGTTGTTACTTGCCTCTCATTTCTTTTTAAAAATAGATCATACTAAACATATTTAATAAAACACTGATGTGAATCTTATTAATACGTTAGAACAAATTTTAAGTTCGGATAATCAACTCATTTTAGCTTTAAAAAGGTTCTAATAGGTGTCTGAACTTATACGTAAGATTTTAATAGGTTATTGAACTTTCAGGTCAGATATCATAAGCTTTATTAGTTATGCAAATATCTAGGCTTGCTTGAAATTAGCCAAAGTGGGAATAACATATTGACATAACTTGGAAATCAACCTATCAGTGTTATCTAATAAAAATACAGAGTGACAAAGAATGAGTGAGAACTCTTCTTTTACACTAGTTTCGATCCTGGAACTTGTGTTCGGTTTTTTTTTCCCCCTTACGTAACTACTCGTGGCCAAAGTAAAATTAACTAACTTTTCTTATAACAACGCCAGAATACAGAATCAACGACTGGACAAATCAGATATTTGGTTTACTGCATGGAGAATGCGATCTTGAATACAAATTCAACAGATGGATACATGGTATGGTTAATTGATTTTCATGGCTGGAACACATCTTGTCTATCCTTGAAGGTTACTCGAGATACAGCGAACATCCTGCAAAATCATTATCCTGAAAGATTGGGCCTTGCTATTCTCTACAACCCACCCAAGGTGTTTGAGTCCTTTTGGGTGGTAAGCTTTCACATCATTTCCATATTTTGTTGCATTATTGTCTTCACATTTATTGCTTTCCATTATTTGTTTGCGTCTAATCCTTATCTATATCCTTCTACTTCTACAATGTCATGGTGATTAATTAGCATATTTTTCCTCCGTGCAATTGAAATTAAAGTTTCAAAACTTTCTACTTCACCTATAATCTTGTATTTTTGTCCAATGATTTAATTTGCTCCTATAATTTCACAAGTTTCATAACAACCCATCAGCGATTTGATTAAAATTTCCTCATGCTGTCACAAAATGTAGAAGGGTTACCTACTCTTAACGGTTAAAGCGAGTTCGTAGATCCATCTGATTCACTAGTGTATTCGATTTGCATTGGGTTAGAGTGGAGTTTTTAACCAGTTTCATGTCATGATTTTGACTCCAAAACTATCTTATTATATGTTTTATTCGTACGTAAAGAGAGAAGGAAACGGTAGGTTTTGTTGATTAAGATCTTGGTTGATAACTGTTTTGTTTTTTCTTTTACGCTTTTGAATATTGTGCCTGTTTTCTATCTTCTTTTTTTTTTTTTTTTCCAAAAAAAGGTCTTTTTTTGTTGTGTTCATAAGCGAAAGGTGTAGTTTCTAAGATTTGGGTGTGCTTTTTTGATGTGTATTGGTTGAGATATAATAATGCAGATGGTAAGACCATTCCTGGAGTCGAAGACATTCAAGAAAGTGAAGTTTGTATACTCCAACAACCCAGAGAGCCAAAAGATAATGGAAGACAACTTCAACGTGGAGGAGTTGGAAACTTCATTTGGTGGGAAGAACCCAGTTGGGTTTAACTATGAAGATTATGCACGAAGAATGGTGGAAGGCGACAAGAAAAAGACTGAGTTTGTTGACTCTGGTTTCTCTTCTCCAACTTCTAAATCCATTTTATCCAAATCTCAGCTCCCGGACTCGGCAGTTTCCGACGTCAACTCTCAGGATTCCGACGACGAAAGCGACAACGAAATGCAGCCTTCAAATTTGGCGCTTCCAGATGACAAACTACAAGAGAAGAAGTAAGCTGCTTATTGCATCACTGCCTGCTCATTAACCTACCAATAATAAATCAGCGGTCAGTTTGTTCTTTCTTTTCCCTTTTTTTCATTTTAAGTTTCATGAACAATCTCTCTTGCCATTCCTTCTTGGGTTAAAGTTGTATTATTTTTCAAATTTGGATATTACATGGAACACAACGTTTATGATATAAATACTATACTCGAATAATCCTTGAAGTCATTTCTACGCGAAATACTAGATATGATAAATAACAAAAAAATGTTATCATAAGCTTGTTATAGTGTTTTTTTTTCGTTATTGAGAACGGATGCTATTATAAATCTAAAACGTTTTAGAGTTTAGAGTGTTTTTTACCGTTGTAATAGAGTATGGAGTTATAACTTGTATAAGTTGCTATGAGAAACATTTTATAGCCTTTTTATTAAGGCTATAATAAGTAAATATAGCTAAAATAATGTGTTATCTTTGTTATTAACTTATATCTTAGGGTAAGAATTTGAACTCTACCTCTCAATTGATAATATACGTCTCCCACGGGTTATTTTACTTTTGATTTTTTAATTACAAAATGTACTTTTTTAAGTTATTATATTTATAAATATCCTAAAGAATAATAATTAGAAAATCCACTACAAAGATGAAAAAGATGTAATATTCACTATAAATGTATAGTTTTGATTTTGTTAATTATATAATATAATATTTATAGTTTAGTCTATTGTTAAGGTTTGATGAATTCTTTTACATGTACGAAGAATGATAAATTGATTAGGGCTCAAATGCTTTCATAAACTACAAATATTAAATTGTTATATCATAAAATTACTTTCATAGAGCGATAGAGACTAACACGTTACATAAATTTTGAAGTACGTGTACAAACTAAAGTCTATGAACTATGTTAGTTTTATGAAACGATAGGGACCAAACATTGTTATGGAATCAATCAAAAGGAAAGTTTTGGAACGGATTACTTTGATGATCAAGATCAATAATAAAGAAAACTTGTTTCTAAACTCGTGATAAGAGATTCGATCAATTTCACTTGAATGATTCTTGCCAAGTTCTAAACACATGAATTTATTTCACTTGAATGATTCTTGTCAAGTTCTAAACACATGAATTTGCAAAGTAAAAGTTTAGCTCTCAACAAATTTAAAATAGAAACTCGGCTCTTTTCGATTCCAAAATGTGATGTCTACCATCAAAGAAAAGAACTTTATATAGTTTTTGACAACCTTTAGCCCATATGAGTTAAATATACACATAATCTCAATATTAAAATGATAGTTAACTTCCGTGTTAAAAACTGTTTAGCTTAAATGACAAACAAATATTAAAATTATAATTAAAATAATGTTATAAAAAAAATGTGTTGTCTAGTAACAATCTTTGAACTAATTCCATAAATTCAATTATGGGTTCATTAAAACTAAATTATAGTGCATTTAAAGTATCTCTATTTTGAAGCTCAACTTTGCACAACATGTAGGGAAGAACTCCAACATCTTCTAGAATTTCATTCGACGAGTTCATCCTAGCTTGAATATAAGTGAATCAAGATTGTTGTAACTTCTTGACTTTCGTACTTCTAATTGGATCTTGAGGTATGAAAATTCCTTGATCGTAGTTCATATCAAACTTATCATTTAATGAATAACTCCACGATCCATCAACTAACTATTACTCAGTCCTACATGATTTTGTAAAGCTTTTAACACCCAAAAAGATGTCGGAGGGAAACTTAGAGAGTGAGTTGTACATTGTAATTTAAAGTACGAATTGATGTTTATTACTATCTAACTAGTGGGACAGAAGAACAAAGCAACGACCTTTAAAATGGTAATTAATGAGTTTATCTACTTAGTTATATTCAAATTGTCGTATGGAAGGAACATAAAGAAATTAGAATGTGGAAAAATGTTGAATACAACACAGTCGCGTCTTTTTTATTAAAACCTATCAAAAAGAGATTAGAAAACTCCGTACAATACTACTCTACTTTTCTTTACTCGAAATTGCTCGAAATCTTTACTTATGAAAACTTTAGTTGTGAAGTCCTACATTGGTTGGGGAGGAGAACAAACCACCATTTACAAGGGTGTGGAAACCTTGAGGGGAAGCCAGAAAGGGAAAACCCAAAGAAGACAATATTTGCTAGTGGTGGATCTGGATCGTTACAAATGGTATCAGAGCCAGACACCAGACGATGTGTCAGCCTTCTTGCTGTTCCCCGAAGGGGGGTAGATACGAGGCGGTGTGTCGGTAAGGATGCTGGGCCCCAAAGGGGGGGTGAATTTGGGGGCGGTCCCACATCGATTGGAGGAAGGAAAGAGTGTCAGCGATGACGCTGGACCTCGAAGGCAGACACCGGACGATGTGCCAGCCTTCTCGTTGTTCCCCGAAGGGGGTAGATACGAGGCGGTGTGCCAGTAAGAACGCTGGGCCCAAAGGGGGGTGGATTTGGGGGCGGTCCCACATCGATTGGAGGAAGGAAAGAGTGTCAGCGATGACGTTGGGCCCCGAATGGGGGTGGATTTGGGGGGTGGTCCCACATCGATTGGAGGAAGGAAAGAGTGCCAGCGAGGACGTTGGGCCCCGAATGGGGGTGGATTTGGGGGGTGGTCCCACATCGATTGGAGGAAGGAAAGAGTGCCAGCGAGGACCATGAGCGTTGGGTGGTAGCTGCTTAAGAAGAAAAGTGAAAAAAAAAGAAGAAAGGGCGGCGAGCGGCGGCAGAAAGAAGGAAGAGTGGCGGGCAGTGACTCGCTAAGGATTTGGCTCACATGCTGAACCTTAGGGCTTATTTTTTTTATAACTCTTATTTTGTTGTTGGGCCATGGGCCCAAAACGTGAGCCTTACAATATGTAAACCTTTCCTTAGAAGACGCGTTTGAAAGCCTTGAAGGGAAAGCCCAAATAGGACAATATTTGCTAGCGGTGGATCTGGGTCGTTACATTAGTAGGGTAAATGTGATATCCCACATTGGTTGGGGAGGAGAACAAGAACAAAATACCCTTTATAAGAGTGTGACGCGTTTTAAAGCCTTGAGGGAAAACCCGAAAGGGAAGTCCAAAAAGGACAATATCTGCTAGTGGTGGGCCTTGGTCGTTTTAAAGCCTTGAGGGAAAGCTCGAAAGGGAAAGTCCAAAGAGGACAATATCATCTGGTGGTGGACCTAAATCATTACAGTAAAAGAGTATTTATTACGAGATACTCGACAAATTATTCCTAAAATATTAAATCATTTATTGTTTGGTATAATTATTAGGCTAAAAAAAAAAGAATTGGGTTGGTTGAAAATTTGGGAACCGACGAAGAGGAAAGGGCTGTGTTGGTGCTCCCACGTCTACATCTTGGCACCGCCCACCCCATCTTTTATTGCCAACCCAACCCTTTGACCCCTTTTTGTTTTTTCTCCTTTTATCTTATTTTCATACATATTTTTTTAATTCTCATTGACCTAATTAATATATATATTTAAATTTAATATTGTATCAAATACGTATTAGACATACAATTAAAAACTCATAAATTTATTTTAAAAAAATATATATATATCAAATTTATTATTATATTGTTTAATATAAAAATGAATATTATATTCTTCAACCACTGGTAGATTAAAGTATGTTTATAAAATTAATGGATTAAATTAAAGAAATTAGAATATGGACAGCAAGCAAATAGGATAATATAATGTCGTATTTGCGTGGCACTAAAGCCGATGATGCAATGATGTCCCTAACATTCTCAAAAATACATTTAAATAATCTTAATATTATTCAATTTTAATCTCATTCCTTTTTCTTTTCTAGGCTGTGACAATTTTTATAATATATATATTTATACTATATACTTTTTATGAAATTACGAGACTAGGGGTAACTCATCCTACTCGACTCTACTCTACAGCATGATCCTTGCATCGTGATGTCATCTCATGTCTCGGGATTGCTTGGTCATTTTGGCTTGCTTGAACACATCCGTTGTGAACTGACCCATGTGTCGATCATCTTATTGAGACATACTGAACATCCATCCATTTGGGTTTTTTATTGGCATTGGACTCTCCCATGTCTATGCTAAACCATTTACGCCCATTTGTTTTGGATAGTAGGTGCATAATCCAATCTCTGACACATGGGCTGGGGCGCAATACTGGCATACCTGTGTTGTCCAATACTGTCATTGAAAGATCATTTTCAAAGGAAGATGCCTGAGATGCTCGTCTATGTTGTGACACACATTTGTGTCACATGGGAGATCGTGTAGGCCATAGAGTCCAGAGGTGGTGGAGAGCTAACACCATGGCTCTCCCTATAGTACATTTTGAGACATTTTCAATCTTTCTCGAGTATAAGTCATTTTGGTGAGCGATCATACGACCTCGTGCAATGTCCGTCGAGTATCTGATTGACACCAAACTTAGTGAGCTTTTGTCTTTCGTGTAGTCGAACTTAACTCTAGAACCGCATACTGAAACTCATATTGAAACCCTAACTTCTAAGGTTATGGTCCGGGGTCCTACCTGACCCTCTTCGTGCTCATCTTTGACACTCGTGTTGCCTCATACTCTCGAACCTTGTGTATGCCTCGACTTCGCTTGAACATACACACTTGGTGCGTTGGATGATTCACCATCCTCCCTCTATCACATCATGACACTTCTTAATCTTGAGCATCACGTGCTCGAATGGGCGCCACTTAAGGGTTGCCCCTTGTCTGTTATGCAAGCAGAGCTCACAACCTACTTTCTCTCAGTGAGGTCTAAGCATTGCGATGAAGGGCGACGGTGGCTGGCATTTGCATCTCTATGAGGGCTAAGATTGAGTCTACTGAGTGAGTATAGAGGAATGCTAAGTGCCACGATGAGAGGCAACAACGTGAATTAAGTTTAGGTTTTGTGTTGTCCAATATATATATGTTCATTTTAGTAAGGGTCAGTTCGGTTCGGGTCAACCCAAATTTTTTATCAATGAATCTGAAACCCAAACTAAATCGATATGGTTTTAGAAAATGAATCCAACCCAATCCAAAATGTTGTTAGAACCCTTATGGTTCGAGTTGGGTTAGTCTGATTTTTCGAGTTCGATATACTCGGCTAATTTTACCCACTTGAATGCAACTCAGTCTCGAACAAGAAGTTAGAAGAGAAAATAAAGCTGATATTAAAATTCAAAATTAAAATAGTAATTAAAATAAGTAAAAAAGAAAAGGAAAAAACGTACGAAATATAAAAAGACTATAATTTCTGTCACTCTCTTCATGCTATCTAATGGAGGAGTTGGCCTTGCTGACAATTACCATCGGAAGAAAAGGCGGCCAAAGCCGATGGGGCCATAGCCACAGCACATTTCACATACAGCACACCATTCACTTTCTCTCTCATCTCCTTTCTTCTTTATCTCACCTCCATTTCTCTCTCTCATCTGTGTTTTTTTTTCCCTTCATTTGCAAATTTCCCATCTCCGGAAACTGTTCTGGCAGTGTTCAATTTCGGTTTCTTTCTTCGATTCCTCGATCAGGTATTGGTTTGATCTTAGTTTTTCACTTGATTGCAGATTTGGTGGTTTCCTTGATTGTTATACTGGTTTTTAGCTTGCTTTTGTGTATTTGTTTTTCTACTGTTTTGAAGTATTGGTGTTTGTTTAGCTTGTTGATTTTGTGCTTTTCGCCTAATCTGGTAGATATCGTTTCTGTCTGTCTCTGTCTCTGTCTCTGTCTCTCTCTCTCTCTCACTGAAACAACAAATTTTTGATCCGATCAAGCTCGGGATAAAGTTTTCTGGACTTGGAGTTCGTTCAATCGCTTCCTTTGATTTGATTTTCTTGCGGTCGATCGAAGGAGGATTGTTTCGACATGATTTGAAAGGCGTGGTGTGGATTCGTTGTTTTCCGAGTGTTATCTTTGTTCTGTTCTTAATTTACATCCTCTGAATCATTGGATTGCATCTCGTGGTGATTTCTCTGTTTTTTATTTCTGAGAACGCCTGAAATTTACAACACTAGGGAAGTTGGATTATGAAGATAAACTCCAATCATAAAGAAGTATTGTTGGTTGGCCACTGCGTCAGCCTTGCAATTTGGTTGTAGCTTTCTATTCTTCGTTGATTACTCTTTCAATGAGTCGTAACAACTGTAGCTAATCTAGGCAATGCAAAAAGAAGATAAACTAATTAGGTGACGAGAAATAGTTGACCTGTAATGCATTGCTTTGATTGAGCTAGTCCATTTCTTTTGAAGATGAATAGTGTATGATCTTGTAAAGATTATCAGGCCATAGGGTGAAGTATCTAACAATTATAACGTTTTTTGTTCAAGGTCAACTGGAGAGCATCCAAACGCTTAATCTGTATCTACTAAAGTAATTAATTCTGTTCAACTTTCTTGAATTCTGAAAGATGTCCGCTAGAAATTCAAGACGTGATGCGACAGAAAGGGTTTTGCCCCCTGAAGAACAGCAAGCCAAGGTGAGGTTGCAAGTTTAATTTGTTAAAATATTTTAATAGAACAAGAAATTTGGATCCTCTCTTATCTTCCCAACTTGGTACTATGTGCGATGTGCCATTAGCGTATAAGTGATTTCAACAGGAAATGTCACGTAATGTATTTATTTTTCTGATACTAATTCATGGGGTTTAATTATGGAGTTCTCTATTTTCAGATAAATGAAGTAAAAAAGTTAATGGGTCCAGAAACTTCATTTGGTGGGAAAATCCCAGGTGTGTTTACCTATGAAGATTATTCACAAAGAAGGATGGAAGCGTGCGGGAACAGGGAGAGATATATGAGATTGGCCGTGAAAATGGTTTTTCGTATTAATAAATTTGCAGTCGTATCTATGAGAACTTGCTACAGATCAGTTCGTAATTATCCATTTCTCTCTGCTCTACTGTGTTTGTTGATTCTCCTGTATAGATCAAGTCCTTTTTTGTTTTCCCTTTTGGTGTCCGCATCCCCTGTTTTGATTTGCACGGCTGTTCTGCTTGGAACCCTTCTGAGTTTTGGGCAACCTAATATACCTGAATTTGAAACAGAGGAGAAGGTTTCACGTGATGTAGCTTCCTTGAGATCTGGGATTTTGGACAATGCTACTGTTGTTGCTAAGGAGGATGATGGTTTTACTGTTGAGAGCTTTGAAGGAAATGAAGTAGGAAATTCTTATGTGGAAAGGTATTCTGAAGAAGAGAGGAAGACAAGCAAGCTTGACGAACATGCTGGTTTTGTTGGCTTTGCTCCTGTGATCGATGAGCAAAATCGTGAAATTGAGTTTGAGAAGGGCAGTGTTGAGGTGTTTGAGAGGGGTGGAGTTGAGGAGTTTGAAAAGGGTGAAGGTGAGAAGACAGTAACAGAGAGAGAATTCCATAGTTCAGAGTTGGAGGAGAGGGGAGAAATTTATGAAAGGGATTTGGATGTCAAAAGTTCGGCAACAGATGGTGAAAATGTTATAGAGAACCAGCTTTTGGCTGCCCAAAGCATGAGAAATGAGGTTTTTGAAGTAGAAGATCCTAACATCTCCATAGAACATGTCCATAAAGGAGATAATCTGAACTCATCTCTCAGTGATAAAGATGATCATGATGAAAACGATTATGATTCTTTGGGTTCTGATTCTGATAGAGCAGAAAGCTCCTCACCTGATGCCTCAATGGCTGATATCATGCCTTTGCTGGATGAGTTGCACCCTCTCTTGAACTCAGAAGCTCCACAACCTGCTCATATGTCAAATGAAGTGTCAGATGCTTCTTCAGAACAGTCTTGTAAAAGTGATGGTGAATGTGTGATGTCAGATGATGAGGCTAAAATCCATGGAGAAAAACGCGGTGTTGCTGAGGATGAGGACGACGAGGACGATGAGGATGATGAGGGGATGCAAGAAGAGAAAGAGGATGAGAGCAAATCAGCTATCAAGTGGACCGAGGATGATCAAAAGAATCTCATGGATTTGGGAAGCTTAGAGCTAGAAAGGAATCAGCGTTTGGAAAGTCTCATTGCAAGGAGAAGAGCAAGGAACAACATGAGAATGTTGGCTGGGAAGAATTTGATAGACTTGGATGGTTTTGATCTTCCTAGTAATGTACCGCCCATATCTACAACCCGACATAACCCATTTGATCCCTCTTATGATTCATACGACAATATGGGATTGCCACCAATTCCTGGGTCTGCTCCATCTATTTTGTTGCCTAGACGTAATCCATTTGATCTTCCATATGACCCAAATGAAGAAAAACCGGATCTCAAAAGTGATGATTTTGAACAAGAATTTTTTCCACCTCAACAGAAAGATATATTCCGAAGACATGAAAGTTTCAGTGTGGGCCCCTCAAACTTTGCTATTTCCAAGCTAGAGCAACAAAATATTAGATGGAAACCATATTTCATGCCTGAAAAAATAGCTGCCGAAAGAACAAGCTGCTCTCCATTAGAGAGACAATTTAGTGAAGTCGATGAATCAAAACTGAGTTCTGTTTCTGATACTGAATCAATGACTTCCATTCCAGATCAGGATGACAAGAAGCCTGATGAATCACAATCTTTTCTGGAAGCAGCAACAGGTTCCTACTTTGACTCCTCAGCCAGTGGTATCGAGCATGAAAATGAACCATGGGAGTTTATTGGCTCTGAAGATTGCGTACAAGAAAACAGAGATGTGCATCATGAAGTGATTGAGATAACTTTGGGATCTACTGAGAGTCACTTAGAAAGCCAATCTAGACCAACTGAAATCGGAGCTGCAGATACCCCAGTGGAGATTAATGCCAGCGAAATTCACTCCAAAAATGTATTAGTTGAAACAAATTTCAGCAGCAATTCCAGCTTGTGTTCATTATCAGAAGAAGTGAATGAAACACCATTTGAGTTCAAAACAGATGAGGTGAAACTGAGTAGCCTGCAAGCAGAGGAATCTGGTATTGATACTACTAGCCTAACAATGTCGACTGCCGTTGAAGAAGACGCCGACTTCAAGAATGCCAGTGAAGTGTTGGCTGACAATCAGCATAAGGAGCCCGTTTATGACTCTAGCCCTAAAGCAAAAGGTGAGCTCTCGTTTTCACTTGTTTATTATAATGCGTATACAGAATTAACCAATATGCACTCTTCCCTTTTTACTGACACAATCGCCTCCTTTTCAGGTAAGGAATCCGAAGTACATTCTGAAATAGAACAGGACGTTACTTCCAGCTTGAAAGATATGCATGATGACTCCTCAGAGTTACATAAAGTTGATAAAAATGAACAAGAATCGAGGGAAGTTTCAGAATTTATTGTTCATGAGGTTGCAAAGGTTGAGTCTCCCAAGCATGACACCAATTATGATGCTCAAAACTTAGCCGTGGCCCCTGAACTTTTAGTTGAGCATGTTACAATAGATTCTGGTCTGTCCTTCTCGGACATTGCATCAGTAGAGAGAGTAATAGTCGGTGATGTTATGGAAGAAAAAGATCAGTTGACAAGTCATGAGGAGGGTAGTATTGATGGAATTCACAAAGTTGAAGATGAAAATCTAGATTCTTCACCTTCAAGTGATCAGATCTCTTCTCGTTGTCTGACTTTCACTGAACCAGAGAACCAACTCTCTTCAGCCGAAATCCATGTTTCATCAGATATTGGGTCACCTTCAAATCCAAAACATGTGGAAATGCATGAAACATTGAATAACGAAGAAAGTCCTGAAGTTGAACAAACAAAAATCTGTAGATCAAGTTCATCCGATAGCAGTTCTGTGGAAGAAGTAATTTTGCAAACTGATGTAATTTGTCATACTGAACAACCTACTACTTCTATATCACATCGTGGTTCAGAAATCCCAGCTCAAGATGTAAATGACCTGGTTGAGACGACAGATTCTGTGGCTACTGCTTATGACAATTTGACTACTACCAATGCAACTATTACTGGATCACCGGAACAAAAAACCACTCCAGTGGTGGATGAGCAAGTCAGTTTGATTTCTTTGCCTTCGACATTTCCTTCTGAATTGGACCAAGTTGAGGAGCGGTCAATGAATGTGAAAGAATTTGTTAGGTCTGAACAAGATATCGTTGAGTCCTCAAGTGTCGAACCACACACAGAGAGTGAAGCCCTGCAGGATCTGGATATTAAAATTGATTCTTCAGATTCTAGTACTCCTAATGTGGCTCTTGAAGATATTTCGCCTGTCACTGAATTAGAGCAGTCCTGGTCGGACAAGCCAATGGTTGATGATCTTAGTAACAGTGAGGATACTGAGGTAAGTGTTGCTAGATTACTGATCTTTTTGAATACTTTTTTTGAGTTGATGGTTCTCTTCTTATTATGACATCAAGGATCTTGAAAAGATCCAATTCTTGCTATTGCATCAATGATCTTGAAAAGATTCAATCCATAGAGTTACTCATAAATCATAATGTTGTATTCATCATGGATTAGATATTGATTAAACGTGATATATAATTATTGCATTTTTCGTGGCCTGTGGATGGCCCTATCTGCATGGGGTCTCGTTTCCGTAAGATCTAGCATACCACTGCAAGTTTCTCTTTTAACTGATCTGAGTATGATAATTTCTCTTACCATGTTATTTAATGAATTGATTGTGGCTTTGTGAGAGAAGACTATAGTCATATTATTTAATTAGAGAAGTAAAATGACGATATCAAGCTCATACTTCGCAGGAACCAGGTGTTTTATTGACAGATTCTGCTGCTGAAGTAATCTCTGAAAATATAACACCAGAAGTTCATGAAGACATTTCAACAGCTTTATCTTCTGTAGACTCTGATTCATCCTCATCTTCATCTGATCATGACTTCAGATCACTCAATACTGGAAGAGATCCAAAAGATGATATTGTTGATGAAGTCGTATTTGAGGATCGTGAGGAGTTTTCAAGGCATTTGGACTATCTAGCAGAAACATTTGGACCTCGTTTTTCAGAAAAGATGACTAGGGAAGAGGTATATGAAATAACAGATATTGATGAAGGATTGTTAGTAGAATTGGACGAAGTTGGGGATTTTAGCGTCAAAGAAGTTGGGGAACCAGTCCTTGAAGAAAAGGTACTCCCAGAGGAAGCTCAAGCAGAGAGATTTGAATTGGGTTCTAATTCCAATCCGACAGAAGCTAAATCAGATATACCAATTCTTGAAGCAAGATCACTTGATGATATCAACTTAGCTTTTAGGCAACTTCACGAAGGAGTCGATGTTGAGGATGTCATTCTTCCCAGTGCGATGGAAAGCCAGATTAATGAACTCAATCCTGAAGCAAGTTCGGATTTGGAGGTTGTGGAAGCGAGGTCTCTCGGAGATATTCATGTTGCTTTGACACAAGTATCCAAGGATAACATAGGTGAATCAAGTTCTAGCTCCAACAACTTAGAAGCTAAATCAGATATTCCAATGCTTGAAGCAAAATCACTTGATGATATCAACTTAGCTTTTAGGCAACTTCACGAAGGAGTCGATGTTGAGGATGTCATTCTTCCCAGTGCGATGGAAAGCCAGATTAATGAACTCAATCCTGAAGCAAGTTCGGATTTGGAGGTTGTGGAAGCGAGATCTCTTGGAGATATTCATGTTGCTTTGACACAAGTATCAAAGGATAACATAGGTGAATCAAGTTCTAGCTCCAACAACTTAGAAGCTAAATCAGATATACCAATGCTTGAAGCAAAATCTCTTGATGATATCAACTTAGCTTTTAGGCAACTTCACGAAGGAGTCGATGTTGAGGATGTCATCCTTCCCAGTGCGATTGAAAGCCAGATTAATGAACTCAATCCTGAATCAAGCTCGGATTTGGAGGTTGTGGAAGCAAGTTCTCCCGGCGATATTCATGTTACTTTGACGCAAGTATCAAAGTTAGGTGAATCAAGTTCTAGTTCCAACAACTTAGAAGCTAAATCAGATATACCAATGCTTGAAGCAAGATCACTTGATGATATCAACTTAGCTTTTAGGCAACTTCACGAAGGAGTCGATGTTGAGGATGTCATTCTTCCCAGTGCGATGGAAAGCCAGATTAATGAACTCAATCCTGAAGCAAGTTCGGATTTGGAGGATGCGGAAGCGAGATCTCTTGAAGATATTCATGTTGCTTTGACGCAAGTATCAAAGAATGACATAGATGAATCAAGTTCTAGCTCCAACAACTTAGAAGCTAAATCAGATATACCAATACTTGAAGCAAGATCACTTGATGATATCAACTTAGCTTTTAGGCAACTTCACGAAGGAGTCGATGTTGAGGATGTCATTCTTCCCAGTGCGATTGAAAGCCAGATTAATGAACTCAGTCCTGAAGCAAGTTCGGATTTGGATGATGTGGAAGCGAGATCTCTCGAAGATATTCATGTTGCTTTGACGCAAGTATCAAAGAATAACATAGATGAATCAAGTTCTAGCTCCAACAACTTAGAAGCTCAATCAGATATACCAATTCTTGAAGCAAGATCACTTGATGATATCAACTTAGCTTTTAGGCAACTTCACGAAGGAGTCGATGTTGAGGATGTCATTCTTCCCAGTGCGATCGAAAGCCAGATTAATGAACTCAATCCTGAAGCAAGTTCGGATTTGGAGGATGTGGAAGCGAGATCTCTCGAAGATATTCATGTTGCTTTGACGCAAGTATCAAAGAATAACATAGATGAATCAAGTTCTAGCTCCAACAACTTAGAATCAAAATCAGATATACCAATGCTTGAAGCAAAATCACTTGATGATATCAACATAGCTTTTAGGCAACTTCACGAAGGAGTAGACGTGGAGGATGTCATTCTTCCCAGTGCGATTGAAAGCCAGATTAATGAACTCAATCCTGAAGCAAGTTCGGATTTGGAAGTCGTTGAAGCAAGATCTGTGGGAGATATCCATGTTGCTTTGATGCAACTCTCCGAACATAGCATTGTTGAATCAGGTTCTACTTCCAATCCTACTGAGACTAAATCAGATATACCAATTCTTGAAGCAAGATCACTAGATGATATCAACTTAGCTTTTAGGCAACTCCATGAAGGAGTAGATTTGGAGGATGTCATCCTTCCCAGTGCGGTCGAAAACCAGATTAAAGAAGAATCCAAAGCCGAAACAAGTTCAGATTTGGAAGTTGTTGAAGCAAAATCACTAGGAGATATTCATGTTGCCTTGATGCTGCAAGCCTCAGAGAAAAACTTGAACGAACTTCCAACGAGCTCCGTGTCAAATGATCCATCAGAGGGAGGATTAGAACCATATGGAGTGGATTCCAACATTGAGACTGTCCCATCAAACACGACTAATGTCGACAAACCAGCAGACATAGTCGATGAAAAATCTTTAAATCCAAAGGTTTCTGCTTCCAGAACTAAAGACAAAAAGGCAAAATCTGGAAAATCAGAATCAGGTTCTAGCTCCAGCTCCAGCTCAAGTGATTCTGATTGAGCACAGGTAATCATAAGAGGTATAAGGAGTAGAATTATGTGGAGTTTTCCTCTTCATTTTAGTATTTTTCTTTTTGCTTTTCGGGTTTGGTTTTCGAGTTTGGTTACCTTATTCTTTTTTGACTGTGCAATCTTTTGAAAAAAATGAGTTGTGGATTGATTTCTTGTAATTGTGCAAGTTTCCCAGATCCCCATTCCCCCTTGAGAGTTTTTAAGTTTGAGGGAGAAGAAAAGGTGGGGGTTTTCTTTTTCTATTCTTTTTTGTTTAAATCTGTGTGTAAAAGTTCTATTGTATTGATGATTTGAGCTGTTTGTATTTGATGTGTATCAAGTTTCCATGTAGTTTTACTGGATTGTGAGTATTGTTACAGAGATATCATCTATATGATGAGTTTGTAAGAACTAGGAAGTACTTTTCTCTTTGAAATGTTGTGGGAATTGTGTATAGAATGTTGAAGGGCAAGAAATTGCCTGCAATGGTCGATTTGCTTGGTCCAGCAGGTAAGAAATTGGATTTGCTTGTTCCAGCCTAAGAATGTACATAAAGTTTACGAGAGGTGACAGCTCGTAACGCTCCGAGATCCTTAGAAAAAGGGCACGGGAGCCCGCCCTTGATCATATTCCGGATGTCATTTTCCTATCGCTCATGGGAGAAAAGGTGGGAACAGGTATGTGTATCTAAAGTTCATGTTTGTTTGACGATTTTAAAATTGATGTTCGAGAAAAAAAAACTTTCCTAACCATGTAAAACCTTATTTTGTAAACCATTTGATTAATGGAAGAGTAATTTTTGAATATTTTTAAAATAATTAAAGTTATTAATGAAATTTTTGAAAATTTTAAAAGTGTAATATTATTGTAAGTTTTGAACACCGAAGGTTTTTTTAAAAATTAATTTAGCCATTATTTTATACCTAATTATTTTTTAAATTATTTTTATTATTTTATTTAGAAATTAGTATAATTGTTTAAGATTATATATATATATGATTTAATATAATTTATTCCTCTCTATATCATATATTTTATAGTTTGAAACATAAATTGTAATAAATATTTATAATTAAAAATTTATATAATTTTATTAAAACATTTATTTGAGCAAAATTATTAAAAATATTACAAAATAAACTCAAAATTTAAAAAATAATTAAAACTTGGGATTGGAATTAAGAATCAGAAACTTTATATTTATTATGAAATTATGTGTAGTAAACTAGACATCTTTACTTTCACTTTCATGTATAGCAATTTATGAAGGACTTTACAAATTCAATTCCTCGTGATTGGCGCCTGAGAATGTTTGCTTTTTACAAATTCAATTCCTCGTGATTGGTGCCTGAGAATGTTAGAATGTTTGCTTAATCCACCACTGGTGTGTGAAATACAATTAAATAAATCACAAGAATATGAAAATAATAATAAATTGAAATAATGAAATAACAATAAAGGGAAAGATTTGAAATAACAACAAATGGAAAGATAAGGTAAGAAGGCTAGATATTTGTCTTATAATAAAATATCAAATATAATATATATAGTAAACAATAATCTAGTACTAAATATCATTAAAATGTCCCAAGGCGAAAAGTGGCGTTCTCAAATGCGCAAAGAGGGCGAAGGCTAACAACGATACGAGTGGAGGTTTCTGCAACTCTAATTGTTCGTCTTGGTTTGTGGTGTCCACAAGTACATCAACCATCTTGAATGTCCATGTACTTGGATCTCCACTACTCTTTGCATTGTCAGCTAGATGATTGTTTCCAACACAACCTTCGCTTCTTCTGCCACGAGGGGGCTACCGACCTTAGATTTGAATTCTAGTAGTTAGATTTAAGTATCTCGAGTCTTCTTGAACACACTCAAATTTTAGCTCAATACAACAGTTGAATTTTGAGATTCAATTGATTTTGTGCGGGTTGCTCTAGCTTTTCTTATCAATGGCAAATATGTAAATATTTTGAACTTTAAGGGTATTTTGGTAGTTATCCAACGCCTATTGTCCTTGCTTGGGTCTCTCAATAGTTTCCTTGGTTTCCTTAAACCTTTCTTGGGTTACCTTAACTTTACTTGGAGTATTTCATCTTCGCCCACAGCTTCAACCCCCGACAAAATTGAAGACCTTGTCTTTCTTGGACAAGTCACAAGTATCCAACATAAGTCTAGAAAACTACTAACATAGTCTCATATATTCCCGGTAGCCTCAACTCTCATTCTTGCTATTATCTTAACATTCTCTAAGAAGAACTGTGAGCGAAGTTCCTGTTTTAAGCTCTCCCAAGTGTCCACGGTACACTAATCATCTTGTATGTTCATGTACTTGCAGTTGTAGCCTTGTCTTTTAGGGTCTCGACCCTTAGATTAATTCATGGATGGGCATTGCCTCAAGGCGGCCTGACATTTAGTCAATCTTGTATGTTTTAGTCGCAATCTCGTTCATGTGAGATTTTAAAAGCCTCATTCCATCAGGAACTTCACTCAGGTTGAGTAACTGATCTTTGATCTTTACCAATCGATCAGCCTGGGATTTGTCCAGTTGTTTCGGAGTGGACATACAAAAATAGTAAATACCTAACTAACGTGAAAGAAATCAAGAGGGGTTTGGAGACCATTGGTAACATGCCCCGGACAAGGGGCCACTAGGCATGCTTGTAAAATGTGTGTTGTTGTGGCCACGTGGTCTTACTATATGATAGGTTAGACGACTTGTATGATGTATGACGACACGTGCCTAGTGGCCCTTGCACATGTCATTTATGCTTTATACTTATGATGCTTTGATTATTATATGATGATGATGTGCGATGTATGACGTATGATGACATGAATGATGTTCATAATGTTGTTATATAATGACGTTGTATGATGATGATAATGCATGACAACATAACGATGTAAGATTATGAAGTTCCTTAATATGACATTGTTTTCCATATAAAGATGAAATGCATGTTTTAAATGTCACGCTGCATTACGACTATGATTTTCCTAGGACATTGCCCTAGTTAATGTTAATGATGATGAATGTACGAAGACCAATGTACATATATTACTTGTAGTAATATGTGAACGGAACTTAGGGTGAGTCACAAAGATGTTTTAAAGATGAGAAACTATAGGGAACTCATGCATTTTGTGATAGTGCGGATGTGTACACTATGATGATGAGATGATCATGTCTTGCATGACACTCAGGGGTCTGCTAACTCTTGGATGTCGCTACGGACAACTAGCTCGACTTTGATGGGTCAAGGGGGGTGCGAACCGCTTGGAGATCCACACTCACACATGTGAGTCGTGTGTAGGGAAGTACTACACATCCAATTTAGTCCGGACTAGAGGCCACCCCTATGATGGTTTTAATGATAGGTCTCTAGAGCATGAGTTGCATATATGATAGGTCCAATTTAGTCCGGATTGGTGGCCACAACTGAAAATATATGTTTGTTCGAATATTATTTTCGTACATACAATTTATAACAGTTTATCGATCTCGAGATCTTTTTTTTTTTTTCTCTTTTTCTTTCTATCCGTGGATCGTTTTTTTCTTCTTCTTTTAATTAGGTTAGTACTTAAAAATAGTTGCAACAAAATTAAATAGGGCATAAGAAATTCATTCAGCTTCAAGCACTTTTCGGCCAAATTTCTCACTGAAGCAAATCGGTATATTTGATAGCCTTAGATACATTCGTTAAGCATTAGGAAGTCATCACCCACTTTATTCCTAGAAATCCCACTAAAAGACTTAATCAAAGAGATAAGACAAATTTCATTGTATCCCTATGGGACGTGGGTCCGTTCAAAAAAAGGTCTTAGATCTCTTTGCGGATGGAGGCTATCTGCGCCCAGACCCGTTGAGAGATCCCGATCCTTATCTTAGGCGGGATGACCTGGTCGAGAGAGTACGATACATCGGTATAAAAGATTGAACTATGTTTTTTACTTGATTCACATATCTCTCCCATTAAACCTCTAAACCCTAAATCTTAAACCTTAAACCCTACAACCCTACAACCCTAAGCCGGAATTACTCGGAATTCTCCCGAGTAAGATTTGAGAAGGTTCATTGAGATATTCTAACCGNTTTTTTTTTTTTTTTTTTTTTTTTTTTTTAATTTATTTTTTAAAGTATAGTATAAAAATTAGAAGAAGAAAAAAACATTAATTTCTAGAACACAAAATTAAAATGATGTTGTTGTCGATCGTACCTAAAAATTTTACAAATTCAAAAGCGAGACAAGAAAAACTTGGAAAAATGTGGTATGAAGTCGTTGTCGATCCGACCTAAAACTTTTTAAAACTTACCATTGATACAAGAAAAACTTAGAAAAAAGTAATGTTTCTTCTAGAATGGTTGAAAATAAAAACTAAACCGTCAAGAAAGAAGCCATCACACTCTACTCTACTCGTGAGTTAATTCAGGTTCGCATTGTTTAGTCGATACCTGGGAATAAGGACAAGATTTTGAGCTCTAGGACAAGTTAAACCGAATTCTTCTGTCATATCCAATTCAGCTTGCATCATACCATTCGGTAGTTCCCAATCAAAGCAATGTACAAGTTGAGCTACCACAAGCCGAACTGTGGTCAATGCTAATTGCGTTCCAGGACAACCTCTACGACCATATCCAAATGGAATCAGTTTAAAATCTTTTCCTTTCATATCTACTTGCTCATCAACAAATCTCTCGGGAATAAATTCGTCGGGATCTAACCAAGTCCTCGCATCTCGCCCTATTGCCCACGCGTTTATTACTAGGCGAGATTTGTTAGGAATATGGTAACCATTGACCATGCAATCTTGTATGGATTCACGTGGAATTAATGGAATGGGTGGATGCATCCTAAAAGTCTCTTTGATGACCATCTCTAAGTATTTTAAGTTGTTCAAGTCTGATTCTTCAACCATTCTATTCAAACCCACCACTTTTTCCAATTCTTCTTGCATCTTCTTCATTATATGTGGATGCTTAATAAGCTCGGGTAACGCCCAATTGATTATAGTGGTTGAACTATCAACAGCTGCGATGAGCAAATCCTGCCAATTGAGATGTAAAGTTTGTAAAATTTAGAGATATATGAATCATTTTGATTCTGTTGATTTGAGATTCCATATCGGTTGGAGAGGGGAAGGAAACATTTTTTTTATAAGGGTGTAAAACATCTCTTACTAGTAGATGTATTCTAAAAACCTTGAGAGGAAGTTCAAAGAGAAAGGCCAAAGAGGACAGTATCTGCTAGCGGTGGGTTTGAGCTGTTACAAATGGTATTAGAGCCAGACACATGACGGTGTGGCAGCGAAGACGCTGAACTCCGAAGGGAATGGACACCGGGGGGTGTGCTAGTGAGGAAGCTGGGCCCCGAAGGGGGTGGATTGTGAGATCCTACATCAATTGGAGAGAGAGGAACGAGTGCCAGTGAGGACGCTGGACCCCAAAGGGGGGTGAATTGAGAGATCTCACGTCGATTGGAGAGGGGAACGAGTGCTAGTGAGAACGCTAGGCCTAGAAGAAGAGTGGATGAGGAACGAGTGCCATCGAGAATGTTGGACCCCGAGGGGGTGGATTATGAGATCCCACATCGATTGGAGAGAGAGGAATAAGTGTCACTGAGGACGTTGGGCCCTGAAGGGGTTGGATGAAGAACGAGTGCCCTCAAGGATGTTGGGCTCAGAAGGGGGTGGATTGTGAGATCTCACATCAGTTGGAGAGGGGAACAAAAGGGTGTGGAAACCTCTAGATTCTGAGATCTCACATCAATTGGAGAGAGAGGAACAAGTGCCAGCGAGAACGCTGGCCCCGAAGGGGTGTGGATGAGGAACGAGTACCCTCGAGAATGCTGGGCTTGGAAGGAGGTGGATTATGAGGTCCCACATCGGTTGGGGAAGGTAACGAAACAGTTTTATAAGGGTGTGGAAACCTCTAACTACCAGACTCATTTCAAAAACTTCGAGGGAAAACTCGAAAGGAAAAATCCAAAGAAAACAATATCCACTAGCAATGAGCTCCAGCTATTATAATTGAAACTTTGGAAGCTTTCAAAGAGAGAAGTTTACTTACGAGAATCATAGCTTTAATGGTGGAGCAATCAATTTGGTAGTCATTTTCACGAGATCCCATCAAATCCAACATAACATCTACAAAGTCCTTATTTTTATCATTCTTGGACACAACATGTTCTTCAACAATCTTCTCTAAGAACCCATCAAATACATCACCAACAGACTTTGCACGACGGCACAATCCTTGAAGATCAAGCCTAGCAATAAAAGGGAAAAAATCACCCAAGTTAGGAGCTGCCGCTAACCGTGTGGCTTCTTGTATCACAGCCTTAAAACCCTTTGCATCCAACTCTTTGTCTCTATATTTTCTCCCCACCACCATCAAACACATGATATCTACAATAAGACACGAGATTTTTGAACTAAGATCCACAGCAACACGATTTTCCGCAGCCTCTTGAAGATCATCGACCAATAAACGAACCTCTTGCTTTCTCATCGACGAAAAGGAGTTGATTTTGAGGAAGCTAAACAATTCGAGAGTGCACATTTTGCGCATATTACGCCAATGGGAGTCATATTGAGAAAAAGCAATCCCTTTTCTTCCATAGGATATTTGGTTGGAGGTCTTAGTAAGTGGACGACTCGGGAAATCAAGATCGTGGGTTTTAAGGAAGAGCTCGGCAGCTCGAGGGGACGAGACAACGATGGCATGAACACGACCTAATTGCATGTACATGATGGGTCCATATCGTTGGGATAAGTGATGAAGATCTCTATGAATGAGTTTTGATAATAGATGAAGGCTTCCAATAATGGGAAACCCTTTTGGACCAGGAGGGAGTTTGTTGCCAAAGGTGTTGCTTTTGAATACCCATCCTTGAATGAGGTATGTAAGAAGGGAGATGAGTATCATTGTGGCCAAAATCAAAGCCATGCCAATCAAAGATATGCTTGTGAGCTTGCCTCTACAAGCTCAGATATGGTCTCTATTTATAGATAAAGGTGAAGTTTTTAATTATTTGTGTTTTTGACACCAAGTCTAGAAATTGTCTTACCTAATTTTGCAAAAAAAAAATAATTTAAAGTTACTCATAGTAATTTAAATTAGTTAAGTCTAATTCTAAAGAGTTGAAACTAGAGGGAAAGGGTTTGAGCGTATCCAACCCAAGTCAGATAGATAGTGTATTCTCCGACTGGGTTCGAACCGTTCAAGTGAGATGATAAAATGAAGTGAGGACTTCCCCTCTAGAGGGAAAGGGTTCGAGCGTATCCAACCCAAGTCAGATAGATAGTGTATTCTCCGACTGGGTTCGAACCGTTCAAGTGAGATGGTAAAATGAAGTGAGGACTTCCCCTCTAGAGGGAAAGGGTTCGAGCGTATCCAACCCAAGTCAGATAGATAGTGTATTCTCCGACTGGCTTCGAACCGTTCAAGTGAGATGATAAAATGAAGTGAGGACTTCCCCTCTAGAGGGAAAGGGTTCGAGCGTATCCAACCCAAGTCAGATAGATAGTGTATTCTCCGACTGGCTTCGAACCGTTCAAGTGAGATGATAAAATGAAGTGAGGACTTCCCCTCTAGAGGGAAAGGGTTCGAGCGTATCCAACCCAAGTCAGATAGATAGTGTATTCTCCGACTGGCTTCGAACCGTTCAAGTGAGATGATAAAATGAAGTGAGGACTTCCCCTCTAGAGGGAAAGGGTTCGAGCGTATCCAACCCAAGTCAGATAGATAGTGTATTCTCCGACTGGCTTCGAACCGTTCAAGTGAGATGATAAAATGAAGTGAGGACTTCCCCTCTAGAGGGAAAGGGTTCGAGCGTATCCAACCCAAGTCAGATAGATAGTGTATTCTCCGACTGGCTTCGAACCGTTCAAGTGAGATGATAAAATGAAGTGAGGACTTCCCCTCTAGAGGGAAAGGGTTCGAGCGTATCCAACCCAAGTCAGATAGATAGTGTATTCTCCGACTGAGTTCAAACCGTTCAAGTGAGATAATAAAATGAAGTGAGGACTTCCCCTCTAAGACAAGATCCGTACTTCTCAACTTAGGTAACATGAGATAATAAAATGTTCAAACATACTCTTACCATTAGTACTATGTTCAAAAAATAGTTCTAAAATTATAAAAGTAGGCGGGATGGAAACAGTTAGTTTATTTACACCTCATAAATATATTAAAAAGTTAAAAAATATAATATTTTTTAAATAAATATTAACGATATTTTCATCTTGGTAATATAAATTATATTTATATTTATCAAAATTATTGTGACTAAATTCAAGGGTTAAAATTAAATAAAATAAAATTTGATAATAGGCAAAGCTTGTACAACCTACCATTTTAGCACACATTTTTTTTTTAATTATAATTTTTTAACCCTAATTTGATAAAAAGAAAATAAAAATTTCTTTCCAACACAAATTAGTCAAATTCTCAAACTTCGGGTAACACTCATTTCAAAAATAGGCTTTCCATCTTTAAAAAATATTTCAAAATTGGGTAACTAAACACATTTTTCAATGAAATAAAATAAAGTTTTGTGTGACTTTATCTTCCAACAATAATCTTGTAATTATTATAAATAATTTACTCGTTTTGTAATTAATTTTTTTAATTTTTTAATTGTTTAATTGTTTTTCATCACAATACTAATCTTGAGTTCACTTGAACTAGAACTAGGGCCTACACAAAAGTTTTAGAAAATTTGGAGCCCATAACATACGAAAAAGCTAGTTCGAAAAAGCACCGTTCATCCAAATAAGTAGTCACTTGAACTTTCTTTAAGGAATACTTGTTGCAATGATTAGGACTTCGATAGGGAAATTTTGGATGAGAATGCTATGTGTCACAATCACGGTTTCTAGGCAGCAGATTTGGCGATTGTGTGGCACCCACTCTCAGCACTGAGTGGGTCAAGCCTACTTCGAGTTATGTTACCTGCGGTCGGAAAACGTGAATACAAACCTCGGGTCTCGATTTCAAGAGAAGATTTTAGAAAGCGAGGGAAAGAAGTCTTAGAAAGAGAGTTTTGAAAGCAAGAGAGAGAAATGGAAATTAGTGTTATATGATAATGTAAGCAAAAAAGGCAACAACAACGACTCACTGCATATAATTATCGGGAAGGGAGAAGTTGACAACAAGTCGTATCCCCCTACAGTATATTTTGAGGCATTTCATGTCTACCAGGCATAGCCATGACATCGCTGAAACGTCGTACTCTTAAAGAAAACAGAAAAGAAATAATACAATATGAAAGCGGTAAAAGAAAGCAATAAAGTAGTACAAGGCAAAGGTTTCGGCGTGTCACGAGCATGCGGCCATGGGCAACATGCCTTGGACAAGCATGACCGTGACACTATATATATTATGAAAATTTACTAAAATACCCCTAGGATGAGAATTTATGATACATGTCGATTTTAATGCCTTATGTTATGGTAGAAAAGAGGATGAGATATTGAGATCTATACTTCAGATGATTGATGGTTATTATTTGTGCTTTAGGTGATGATAGGAATATCTCTTTAACAAAGCAAGCATGCGTGAACCAAGCTAAGATTAGGGTGCTAAAGCAAGAGCTAGAGCGGTTTTTACATTAACCTAAGTTAGTACATTTTAAGTAGATCGAAAACCTTAGGATCATGAGAAGCGATTGAGGGTCTAGACCTCAGTGTTCCCTAAAGAGTGAATTAGTCTCGAGTAGTAGGTCCCGAGCGATCTAAAAATGCTAGATGAAATTTTAATCACCTAGACACCCTTAAGAACCTAGTAAATCTCCATTTCAAGGACGACTAAAAGAAAAGCTTATAATGCCTAGTAGTAGTGTGAATAGACTTCACTAAAGTCTCAGTCTCTTATCTCCTACGGTACAGCCTTAATGCTGGTAGCACCTTGTCAAGTAGTAGAAGTTCACGTATTGTCGAGTCAGGCCTAGGTCAAATAGTTAGCGCATTGAGGCAACCATGTGTTGTACATGGTGGAAATGACCAAGGGCCTCTACACTGTAAACCTATCTTGAGAGGGGTTTGAGACAACGTAGATAACCTAGTAATTGGCAAGCACACGAGGCCGCACCCCCGCACCTAGAGTGACTCTATGACCATGTGGATGACCTGTAGTTAACCTTCCACGACTGATGTTTAGACCAACTAGATGTCATATTGTCCTAACTAAGTCAAGAGAATAGTAACGTTAGTTCACCCCAAGCTATGATTCACGACACCATAAATGGGTGAACCACCTCCAAACCCAGAGTGAGTTTATGAGCAGTAAGAGAATCGCTCAGAACTTTAGGCCTTCCCAGAGGCTCAAATAGCTATAAAACTAGGCCCAAACTTCCTAAAGCGCAGAGCAAAAACCCACAATAACTTACTAGGTTAAGGATGCAATGAGAGCCTACAAGTAGGTTACTTACCGAGAATATATATAGTCACCCCTATCTTCATTTCTTTTTCAAATGTTCGTTGATAACTCTGAAATATATAGAGAAAAATCTCATGCTTGCAACACTATTTTGTGTATCTTCCATTAGCATGAGTGATTAGTTGGTGAATACTCTACGATTATCATAAAATAATGTTATGATTTAAAATGACTCGGGCTATGAGCTTAATGTCTAGAATTACACAAAACGAAACACATTATGGTTTGATATACTCTGATTTGTAGGTTTGTAGCAGCAAGTGTTGTCAAAGTAATAGAGTGGTCGTTGCTATAGCATTGCCTTCCATAGGAAGTCGTTATTCATACGTGGAAACTCTTTAGCTAAAAGAGGGAACCACGATCCGTTAACTGAATTTGAGGCCATGTATGCATTTTGATAATGGCTAATAGTCATAAAATTTGATCGATACAACTCTTGAAATGTTTCATAAAATGTCAAGAGTTACGTTATGAGACTATATGAAACCATGTAAGTTGCATTAAGTCATATCTTATTATAAATAGGTTGAGCTTTTTTCTGGGATATTTTGGACTACGAAGTTAGATAAAAATGAAAATATTGGGGTTAAAAAAATTTAATGACCCGAAAAAACAAGATTTGAGAAATTTCAAGAAGAAAGTTTTAGAAAATGGAGGCAGAGAGATTTCTAAAGAGAGTTTTGAAAGCAAGATTTGAGAAATTGAAAATTGTATTATATGAGAATGTAAGCAAAAAGCAACAACAACGACTTACTGCATATAACTATCGGGTAGGAATAAGTTAACAACTAGTCATATTCTCTATAGTACATTTTGGGACATTTTAGCCCTTGCAGGTGTAGACACGATTTTGGTGAACGGTCATACACCCTCGTACTGACTCAATATGGAATGGTAAAGACCTATCTAGGATGAAAGCATGTAAAGGAGTTTGGAACGGGCATACAACCATGGACAACACGTCCTGGACAAGCAAGATCGGGATATCTGTCATGCGGCCATTGACAACACGTCTTGGACATGCATGACTGTGACATCCTCCCCCACTCAATTGATTGACGTGCCTGTCAACCGACCTAGAACATTGTGGATAAACAAAACTTTATGGATAAACAAAACAAATTAAAAAAAAAAAAACAAAAAAAGAGATTACAGTGGTACACGTCACTAGAACATTGTGGGCCGAACAGTTTCGGCCCATTTACGAGTTAGATCACTGAACAAGCTGACGATCAGGTACGGTCAAACCCACGCTTCCGATCTTACAAGACCACGACACGTCATACGTCTCACTACTTTTTGTCGTTTAAGTGGGGGTGGGGCCGCCGGAGTTACTCTAAATATGATTCCCGAACATATTTCTCAACCGTTCGATCGTCTCCCACGATCAAATCATCCAACGGCTGGCGGGGAATCACAAAAAGAAAATTACAAATTACAAATTAAACAATAAAACCAGGAAGCGAAATAATTTTGCTCTCTTTTTCTCGGGGTAGAAAATTCGAACTTCAAAACTCAAAAGCTCCCCCAAAGGACAAACAGAGAAACTCCCGCATGTTCAAGCGGAGAGGTTTTGAAGATTTCGGAGTGTGTAAATCGCCGCGAATCTGGTTAGATTTTGAGTTTTGTTTCGACTTATGGCTTCTAGATTTTCGTCTGTTCTTCGCCTTTNCCGCATCTCCAAAAGAAAGTATTTAATTTGTTATTATATTTTTGCATTTCCATGTTTTCCCTGTTTCGAAAGTAGGGTTTTCCCTCTCTTTTTGTTTCATTTTGATTTTGTGTTGCGTGGATCATGAGATTGTTTTGTTTTTGTGTTTCCGTTTGCTTGTGTGTTAGGAAGAACATTAAGGGTAATAGAAGGAAGCTGGGCAGTTTTTCAATTGATTGCGTATTTTTTCAGTGTCGAGTAGCTATCATTTCCGCTTTATTTTGCTTTTGGAGTGTAAATACGATTCTGACCGTTTGGAGTTGAAGTATAATCACAAAGGTTTTTGGAATAAGAGCTTGGCTATACAAGAAAAAGATTCTCTGGTTGCATTTTATCGAAGATTTTGGCCTTGTTTTTTGAAGTTAAGAGCTGCAAACAGGGATTGAACTGATTAGAAAGAGTTTAATCAACCCAAAAACACAGATGTTTACACTTGCATGTTTGTGTAAACATTTTTTCTCCTTATATTCGATATAGATTGATTTGAGCTTGTTTATTTTAATTCTCTCGGATTGACTGTTCCCTGTCTTTTCTTTTCAGCGTGGTAATTGTTTATTGTAATTTTCAGGTTTCAAGCTATTTAATTAAGCACATTGACCATTGGGATAATATTTTGGGAGAACGATAGCCCGAAAACTTTTGATGGGAGTTGTTCGTTTTAGTTTGTAGTTTTGGAAATAATGTACAGAGAGTTTTACTGTGGAAGCTTCTATTTGTAAGATTTTGTTTCTGTAGTGTGAGAAGGCTTCAATGGAACAACATCTGGATCAGGATTCCGTTCCCGTCGCTGGGTCATTAGACAAATCTAAGGTATTGAATGTTAAACCGTTGCGTCAACTAGTTCCAGTCTTCCCATCAGCACAAAACGTGTCGTCTT
The DNA here is from genome assembly GCF_002806865.2 of Cucurbita pepo subsp. pepo. Lineage (NCBI taxonomy): Eukaryota > Viridiplantae > Streptophyta > Magnoliopsida > Cucurbitales > Cucurbitaceae > Cucurbita > Cucurbita pepo. Next base: position 6,511,431 of record NC_036647.1, read on the forward strand.
TTTCAAATCCTCAAGGTGCTGCCCCATTTGTGTGTACTGGTCCTTCTGGTCCCTTTCCACCTGGTGTTGCTCCATTCTATCCCTTCTTCTTTTCACCAAATGAACAAAATCAACAGACACCAGGTGGAACACCGAATTCTAGTGCACCTTTTGGCCTAAATAGTCCTATATCAACCGCAGTTCCAATTTCTTCATTCAGGACACCAACTGAGGGTACTTCAACACAAAATACTGGCTCTAGAAAAAACGCTAGAAATCGTGGCCAGTTACAAGGGTATAGTGATAGTCAGAATGATGATTCTCAGTATTTTGGCATGGGTATAAATGATAGAGAAGATTCAAGTAAAGCGGGAAGGAAGAAGAAGGCGAAGAAGAAGGCAAGGAATGGTCAGGATATTAATTTTACATCAGATATCGATATTGATGCAATGCTTAATGATATGGTTTCATCGTACAATCTTTCAGTGTTAGATTCTAATCAACAATCTCATGGTAGCATCGAAGTAGTTTCTAGTGTACTCATGGTATATGAACTGCTAAGGAGAAGGATCTCACAAGTTGAAGAGTCTAAGGAACCAACGCCTGGAATTATAAGGCGTCCAGATCTAAAAACAGGTGCATTTCTGATGACCAAAGGGATTAGGTCAAATATCAATAAAAGGATTGGAACTGTTCCTGGTGTGGAAGTTGGTGATATCTTCTTTTTCAGGATGGAATTGTGCCTGGTTGGGTTGCATGCTCCATCGATGGCTGGGATTGATTACATGGGTTTAAAGGTCAGTCAAGATGAAGAACCAGTTGCAGTAAGCATTGTCTCGTCTGGTGGATACGAGGATGATACTAATGATGCAGATGTGTTAATCTACAGTGGTCAGGGTGGAGTGAACAGAAAGGATAAGGAATCAACAGATCAAAAGCTCGAAAGGGGTAATCTTGCCCTAGAGAAGAGCTTGCATCGTGGAAATGAAGTCAGAGTAATTCGAGGGGTAAAAGACTTCAGTAACCCAACGGGGAAGATCTATGTTTATGATGGTCTTTATAAAATCCAGGAATCTTGGGTAGAGAAAGGGAAATCTGGCTGCAATGTATTTAAATACAAATTGGTCCGATTACCTGGACAGCGGGAAGCATTTTTGACTTGGAAATTAGTACAACAATGGAAGGATGGGAATGCTTCTCGAGTTGGGGTTATAATACCAGATCTGGCTTCTGGCGCAGAAAGTTTACCCGTTTCACTTGTAAATGATGTTGATGACGAGAAGGGCCCTGCGTATTTCACATATGATGCTGGTCTCAAATATTTAAAACCAGTGTACTCGATGGAACCTTCAGCTGGTTGTAACTGTGTTGGTGGATGCCTTCCAGGCAATCTCAATTGCCTTTGCATACAGAAAAATGGTGGATATCTCCCCTATGGTTCAAATGGGGTTCTTGCAAGTCAACAATCTATGATTTATGAATGTGGACCCTCATGTCAATGCCCTCCCAATTGCAGGAATCGTGTGTCCCAAGGAGGCCTTAAATTCCGCCTAGAGGTATTCAGAACTAAAGGTAAAGGCTGGGGACTAAGGTCGTGGGATCCGATTCGTGCTGGAGCATTTATTTGCCAATATGCTGGGGAAGTCATCGATAGTTCAAAGGAAAAGGACTCTGCACGGGACAATGAAGATGGTTATATCTTCGATGCCACACGTTCATATCCGAACCTTGAAGTTATATCTGGTGATTCCGATGGGCCTCCTAGGCTCCCATTTCCCTTAGTTATTAGTGCAAAAAATGTGGGCAATGTTGCTCGTTTTATGAACCATAGTTGCTCTCCAAACGTATACTGGAGGCCAATTATTCGGGAAAATAAAGGCGAGCATGATGTCCATATTGCCTTTCATGCAATCAGGCATGTACCTCCCATGATGGAGTTGACGTTCGATTATGGAATAGTCCCACCTGAAAGTGCTGATGGAAGGAAGATCAATTGCCTATGTGGGTCTTCAAAATGTAGAGGCTTCTTCTGTTAATGCTTTCTCAGAAGGTGTATTTGAGTTATGGATACCTGTCTCGTGCTCTTTGAAATAAGGTAAGAACTGGAAACTCTTAGTTTGCTGTTTGAGACTGATTTCTTGCCTGTTTCCTCTTGCTTTGTTCTTTTCAAGTTGCCTTGGGTGGGTGGGTAGGTTAGGGCCATGGGCATAATGCAAGGACTGGGGTTCTTGCCACTGAATTACTATAATACGGTCGTCGTCGTGTGAACATTGAAATTAGTCGAGTCTAGCAGCGATGTTTGTTCGTGTTTGTTTTGTTTCATCACCATGTCTTATTGTCATCTTTGATACCCAGATGAAATCATGAAATGACAGACACGTCAGAATATGTAACAACTCGGGGCATTCGGTTTGTAGTCTTGTTGGTGCAGCAGTATGAATCGAGCTCTAGTGGATGCCCAAATTTTCGTCTTTTGTTGTAAGCTTATAACACACCTATTAATAATGATGTAGCTCTGCTCTTTTGTTTGTGCCTTTAGCTAGATGTTATATAGTTCTGTTCATCATCTAGCTGCATCTTCTTCCTGTGAGAGTTAGATGATGATCATTAGCATTTGCCATGGCTGCTCTTCTTTTGAATGTGGGAAGAAAATGGCAGGTTTCTATTCATTATCAGCAATTGATACTGTTTTTTCCCCCTCAATGCTTTGTTTGATTCTCCTGCTTTTTACTTCACCTGTCTTGTGGCTCACAACTGGGTTTGAGTCTTAGCCTTTTAGGTCACAATCTTACTGGATGAAGTTTCGATTCCGTTTTATACGTGTAAATTCTACCTTATAAGTTGATATAACGTGATATGTTAGATCCCACATTGGTTAGGGAGGAGAACGAAACATTCTTTATAAGGGTGTGAAAACCTCTCTCTAGAAGACGAGTTTAAAAACCTTTAGGTGAAGCTCAAAAGGGAAAGCCCAAAGAAGATAATATCTGCTAACGGTGGACTTGAGTTGTTGCATGTGACCTTTTAGGGTCAATTGAATTGATTTGCTTCGTATCTCTGAAGGATCTGAAATGGTTTCAATATGTGCTGGTTCAATTGAATTGATTTGCTTTGTATCTCTGAAGGATCTGAAATGGTTTCGATATGTGCTCGTAGAATCATTCCCACTTGAATGAAACAGTTTAAAAATTTACGAACGAACAATATAATGAGTTGTATTTAACTATAAAGATGAAGATCAAAGCATGGCATTTGTGGTTCTTATGCAGATGAAGATCATTTATGCTCATTCAAAGATCGATCGTGATATATTAGATATGCCTTTATTTTGGTTTTGATTCTATTTCAACTCATTTTGTGATTATGGATGGAGCTTATTGGATTGATCATGGTGCACATAACCTAGCGCTGTAATATCTATTGCTATACATAGAGATTCAAATTTATAATCTTTGAGTATTGTATCGTTTGAATTGAATATCATGTTTAACGACTTTGTAATGATTGAGATGTATATATCAAATTATAATTTGCATTAAATTTAATGGAAGGATATAGTCATCGGTGCATCCTCAACGATCCTTTTAGAAATAACGTAAAATTTTCTCTCGAATAATTGTCTATTTATCCCATCGAAATGGTAGATGGATCAATTGATTAAGTTTAGCTTTTTAGTTCCATATTAATAATACCCATCTTAAACTTAGGATATAATCAATTTTTTTTTTTTAATTTTTAAGTAAAATAAAGAGTCGGTTTGAGCATAACCGAACATCCCACCATTCTTGCAACCATTACCTATAATCCACATAGGTGTCTGTACCTTTGAGTGGACAAGAAAGAGAGGAGACTTTTGAGAGTAATCTCTAGATTCTAGACCCATGAATCAACTTTTCGATCGGAGCATTCGATACAACCAAAGAGTTATAAGCCATAAGCCTCTAGATTCTAGACCTATAAATCAACTTTCTGTCTGAGCATTCAGTGCAACCAAAGAGTTATAAGCCTCTAGATTCTAGACCCACGAATCAACTTTCCGTCTAAGCATTCAGTACAACCAAAGAGTTATAAGCCTCTAGATTCTAGACCCATGAATCAACTTTCCCGTCTGAGCATTCGGTACAACCAAAGAGTTATAAGCCTCTAGATTCTAGACCCACGAATCAACTTTCTGTCTAAACATTCGGTACAACCAAAGAGTTATAAGCCTCTAGATTCTAGACCCATGAATCAACTTTTCCATCTGAGCATTCGGTACAACCAAAGAGTTATAAGCCTCTAGATTCTAGACCCACGAATCAACTTTCTGTCTAAGCATTCGGTACAACCAAAGAGTTATAAGCCTCTAGATTCTAGACCCATGAATCAACTTTTCCATCTGAGCATTCGGTACAACCAAAGAGTTATAAGCCTCTAGATTCTAGACCCACGAATCAACTTTCTGTCTAAACATTCGGTACAACCAAAGAGTTATAAGCCTCTAGATTCTAGACCCATGAATCAACTTTTCCATCTGAGCATTCGGTACAACCAAAGAGTTATAAGCCTCTAGATTCTAGACCCACGAATCAACTTTCTGTCTAAACATTCGGTACAACCAAAGAGTTATAAGCCTCTAGATTCTAGACCCATGAATCAACTTTTCCATCTGAGCATTCGGTACAACCAAAGAGTTATAAGCCTCTAGATTCTAGACCCACGAATCAACTTTCTGTCTAAGCATTCGGTACAACCAAAGAGTTATAAGCCTCTAGATTCTAGACCCACGAATCAACTTTCTGTCTAAACATTCGGTACAACCAAAAAGTTATAAGCCTCTAGATTCTAGACCCACGAATCAACTTTCCTGTCTAAGCATTCGATACAACCAAAGAGTTATAAGCCTCTAAATTCTTGACCCATGAATCAACTTTCCCGTCAAAACATTCACTACAACTAAAAAGTTATGAGCCTCTAGATTCTAGANAGAACGAAACATTCTTTATAAGGGTGTGAAAACCTCTCTCTAGAAGACGAGTTTAAAAACCTTTAGGTGAAGCTCAAAAGGGAAAGCCCAAAGAAGATAATATCTGCTAACGGTGGACTTGAGTTGTTGCATGTGACCTTTTAGGGTCAATTGAATTGATTTGCTTCGTATCTCTGAAGGATCTGAAATGGTTTCAATATGTGCTGGTTCAATTGAATTGATTTGCTTTGTATCTCTGAAGGATCTGAAATGGTTTCGATATGTGCTCGTAGAATCATTCCCACTTGAATGAAACAGTTTAAAAATTTACGAACGAACAATATAATGAGTTGTATTTAACTATAAAGATGAAGATCAAAGCATGGCATTTGTGGTTCTTATGCAGATGAAGATCATTTATGCTCATTCAAAGATCGATCGTGATATATTAGATATGCCTTTATTTTGGTTTTGATTCTATTTCAACTCATTTTGTGATTATGGATGGAGCTTATTGGATTGATCATGGTGCACATAACCTAGCGCTGTAATATCTATTGCTATACATAGAGATTCAAATTTATAATCTTTGAGTATTGTATCGTTTGAATTGAATATCATGTTTAACGACTTTGTAATGATTGAGATGTATATATCAAATTATAATTTGCATTAAATTTAATGGAAGGATATAGTCATCGGTGCATCCTCAACGATCCTTTTAGAAATAACGTAAAATTTTCTCTCGAATAATTGTCTATTTATCCCATCGAAATGGTAGATGGATCAATTGATTAAGTTTAGCTTTTTAGTTCCATATTAATAATACCCATCTTAAACTTAGGATATAATCAATTTTTTTTTTTTAATTTTTAAGTAAAATAAAGAGTCGGTTTGAGCATAACCGAACATCCCACCATTCTTGCAACCATTACCTATAATCCACATAGGTGTCTGTACCTTTGAGTGGACAAGAAAGAGAGGAGACTTTTGAGAGTAATCTCTAGATTCTAGACCCATGAATCAACTTTTCGATCGGAGCATTCGATACAACCAAAGAGTTATAAGCCATAAGCCTCTAGATTCTAGACCTATAAATCAACTTTCTGTCTGAGCATTCAGTGCAACCAAAGAGTTATAAGCCTCTAGATTCTAGACCCACGAATCAACTTTCCGTCTAAGCATTCAGTACAACCAAAGAGTTATAAGCCTCTAGATTCTAGACCCATGAATCAACTTTTCCATCCGAGCATTCGGTACAACCAAAGAGTTATAAGCCTCTAGATTCTAGACCCACGAATCAACTTTCTGTCTAAACATTCGATACAACCAAAGAGTTATAAGCCTCTAGATTCTAGACCCATGAATCAACTTTTCCATCTGAGCATTCGGTACAACCAAAGAGTTATAAGCCTCTAGATTCTAGACCCACGAATCAACTTTCTGTCTAAACATTCGGTACAACCAAAGAGTTATAAGCCTCTAGATTCTAGACCCATGAATCAACTTTTCCATCTGAGCATTCGGTACAACCAAAGAGTTATAAGCCTCTAGATTCTAGACCCACGAATCAACTTTCTGTCTAAACATTCGGTACAACCAAAGAGTTATAAGCCTCTAGATTCTAGACCCATGAATCAACTTTTCCATCTGAGCATTCGGTACAACCAAAGAGTTATAAGCCTCTAGATTCTAGACCCACGAATCAACTTTCTGTCTAAACATTCGGTACAACCAAAGAGTTATAAGCCTCTAGATTCTAGACCCATGAATCAACTTTTCCATCTGAGCATTCGGTACAACCAAAGAGTTATAAGCCTCTAGATTCTAGACCCACGAATCAACTTTCTGTCTAAACATTCGGTACAACCAAAGAGTTATAAGCCTCTAGATTCTAGACCCACGAATCAACTTTCTGTCTAAACATTCGGTACAACCAAAAAGTTATAAGCCTCTAGATTCTAGACCCACGAATCAACTTTCCTGTCTAAGCATTCGATACAACCAAAGAGTTATAAGCCTCTAAATTCTTGACCCATGAATCAACTTTCCCGTCAAAACATTCACTACAACTAAAAAGTTATGAGCCTCTAGATTCTAGACTCATGAATTAACTTTCCCGTCTGAGCATTCGATACAACCATAGTTAAACTAAAAAAAAAACATTCAAGTAAACAAACTCGAACATGCAAATTTTTTCTCGTTCAAATTAAAAAAAATTGTAACATCATAATTTTCTCTTTGTTATAACCAAAATTGGCAAAATATTTTAGGAAAAAAAAAAGGAGAAAAATAAAATTGTAACTAAAATACATAAGGGGAAGAAAATGGTTTGGGCGGGTCCATCCAAATCCCAACGGAAGGCGTTGCACGGCGAAGCATCAAAACAAATCGCCCTCTCTGGTTCTGCCTTCGCAAAACTATTATACATTTCTCTCCCTCGGCCTCTCTCTCTCTCTCTCTCTCTCTCTCTCTCTCTCTCTCCCCGGGGGGTTTCGCGGCGGAAACCTCGCAGAATCGTTGGAGGGTCTAAGCCACCTTCGCTAGAGAGAGAGAGAAAAGGGAAGAACAATCAAAAAAACAAAAAAAAAAAACAAAAAAAAAAAAAA
>NC_036647.1:6519160-6544160 GCF_002806865.2 Cucurbita pepo subsp. pepo
AAAAAAAAAAAAAAAAAAAAAAAAAAAAAAAAAAAAAAACAGAGCTAGGGAGAGAGGAGTCGAGAGGGGGAATTTTGTTTTTGTGTTTTTGTGTTTTTGATTTTTCCTCTTTCTTTCTTATTTTTTTTGTTAGAACGATCTGGGTTTCGCAATTTTCTGGGTTTGATTCATTCTGAACCATCGCCGTTTGGAAATTGAAAACCCACATCGTTCTTTCACAGATTTGAAGAGGAAAATTGAAAGCATTTGGAAATTTTTTGTTTGTTTGTTTGTTTGTTTGTTTGATTTATTTTGGGTGTCCGTGTGAATCATTACCACGAACACCCTAAGATTTTGTGTTTTCCCCTCAGACAAACGAAATTTCCATTAGAAAAATGAACACAGAACCGAGCTGGGATGGCTCTCCCTCTAATGCCATTCATATTGCTCCTCATAAACCAGCTCAAAGGAGGCTCTACCATGTCTGGAAAGGAAACAATGTAAATTTCTCTACTCTTTTAATTCAAATGTTTGAATTATTCTCATATTATATCTAAGTTATCTGTTATCACGATGAGATCTCCCTTGATAATCACGACATATTCTAGATTATCTGTTTACTTTTAGTTAGCTACCTGGTTTCTGGGTGAGATTAATCAATAGATTCAGTAAAATTGTTCCTTAATTTGTTATTAGAATTGTGTTTTTTGTAGATCATGATTTCCTCGATGTTCTTGATATATTATCAATTCATGAGATTCAACTATCTTTAATGATTTGTTCACTGTAATTATATTGGCTGTGGTTCATAGATGCATTCATTCTCTCTGCCCTGTTTCTTCTTAATTCTTTTATAAGCTATTTGATCTTTTTTAGTTTTTGAATCTAAGGGTCTCCCTTGGTTATAATGAGATATCCACAATTCTATGGATTCAATTGTTTGAACCTTAATGTTGTGTTAGTGTGAGATCCCACATCGGTTGAAGAGGAAAACGAAACACCCTTTATAAGGATGTCGAGACCTCTCCCTAGGAGATGCGTTTTAAAAACCTTGAGGGGAAGCCCGTGAAGGACAAGAGGACAATATCTGCTAGCGTGGGCTTGGAACGTTACAATTAGTGTATTCATTAAGGAATTTCCCTTGATAATCATGATATATCCTGACATAGTTTGAACCTTAATTCTGTGTTAGTGTGAGATCCCACATCGGTTGAGGAGGAGAACGAAACACCTTTTATAAGGATGTCGAGACCTCTCCCTAGGAGACGCGTTTTAAAAACCTTGAGGGGAAGCCTGAGAGGGACAAGAGGACAATATCTGCTAGCGTGGGCTTGGACCGTTACCATTAGTGTATTCATTAAGGAATTTCCCTTGATAATCATGATATATCCTGGCATAGTTTGTTATAAATTTCTTTAATTTTGGTAGTTTTCAATGTTATTGGAAGAAGTTATGATGGTGAATGTAATAGAATGGATTCTTCATGTACTGATGCATCATGTTCTTTGTCTGCTAGAAATTCTTATGTGGTGGGAGATTAGTTTTCGGGCAAGACGGAGCGTCTCTCTTTTTAACATCATTTTTAATCGGTGGTCCTGCAATAATATTCTGCATAAGAATGCTAGTAGCAGTCCATAGCGATCGTCGAACGTTTCATTTCCCTGCACTGATTGGAGGAATGGTTCTTACATCTTTGGTGTGTGAAAGGCTGAATTCTCCTTGTGTAGTTTAAGCTTTTGCAACAACTGATGAACCAAACCTGATCAATAAGTTTGTTTGTGCAGGATTTCATTTTTCTGTTCTTGACTTCTGGTAGAGATCCGGGGATCATTCCGAGAAACTCGATACCACCTGACTCAGATGAAGCAGACATGACCACCCCTTCTATGGAATGGGTCAATCACAAGAAGCCTAATCTGAAAATACCCCGAATCAAGGATATAACGATCAACGGATACTCGGTGAAAGTGAAGTTTTGTGATACTTGCCTTCTGTACCGTCCTCCTCGGGCGTCTCATTGCTCTATTTGCAACAATTGTGTTCAGAAGTTTGATCACCATTGTCCTTGGGTAGGTCAGTGTATTGGGCTGGTAAGTCATCGACCCTTCTCTGATGAAAAGATTCACTGCATGGTTCAAAATTTACATGTTCTTTCAAAATTTGATATCAACATATGTTGTTTGCAATAATTTGTAGTAGCAGTTCACTTTTGTTCAAGAAATGTTGATTGAAACTCGATTATTTGGCTGTTGATTCTGATATGATTCTGTAATATCTCTGATTGATTTCTTGTGTTGAATTAACCATTGCTTTATTTTCATTTCGATGCAGCGAAATTATCGATTTTTCATAATGTTTATATCGACATCTACCACTTTGTGTATATACGTGTTTACACTTTCATGTATTACCATTGTTCGACAAAGTGGGAGCATGTGGACTGTCATTTCAAACGATATCTTGTCCGTTGTCCTTGTCGTATACTGCTTTGTATCTGTCTGGTTCGTCGGGGGGCTAACGGTTTTCCATATTTATCTGATGTGTACCAATCAGGTAGAGCTTTATATTTTTACTGTTTTCTCGCATTTGAATATGTGACCATGAAAGCAAGCTTGGGTGCTGACTGATTTCTCGACCGTTAATCTTTTGCAGACGACGTATGAAAATTTTCGATATCGCTACGATAAGAAGATCAACCCTTTTACCAAAGGGCTAGTGGAAAATCTGAAGGATGTTTTCTGGACTAAGATCCCTCCTTCAATGATCGATTTCCGAGCATGGGTAGCAGAAGGCGACGATGTGAGTTTACAATACAGTGCTTCCTCAACGGGTCGAGGCTTCATCGTCTCGAAGGATAAATTTGACTTAGAAATGGACATGATGTTTCACAAGGATGCTAGCATGAAACTTCCTAGTATGTTGCAAAATTTGGATTACGCCGAAATCGATGATGATTTGAAGAAAAAGGACGTTGTAGACCAAAACAATGCATACGCGTTCCCTCCTTCTATGGAAGAAGGACGGGACGTACAAAATTCGACGTTAATCGAAATGAACGATACGAGAACTCAATAGCGGTTAATTCGATCTCATCATCACCAGCAAGATTCCTGAAGATAAAAAGGTATTGCTTCTTGCTTTTGCTGCAAAGTTGGACGTGTCACGATTATCAGGTCGATGAAGCAAGATCATATTTGTTCGGGGCGTGCCGAGTCTAAATATTCAGTAGGATAGCGTATCCACTGGCATCAGCGGAGACGGGATTGAGCATTGATGTCATCTTGTTTTCAATAGGGATCAACTCTAAAAAGAGATTTGGGAGTGTATTTCATGAGGAAATGATTGTAAGTATTGTGTAGAATCAAACTCCATTTTCCTCTCCATTTCTATGTTCACCTAAATCTTGTTTACAAATAGTTAATGTTTCAACAAATTATTATCTTTGGTCTCACTTTCTCATGGAAATAAACATTTGAGACTTCATCGTAAAACATTGTTATCGACTTACATAAAGTAAAAACGTCCTATACTAAATTGGATATGTAGTACTTTCTTACACACGATTCACACGTGCGAGCATGAGTCCCTATGCAGTTTGCACCCCCTTGAACCCATCATAGTCGGGCTAGTTATCTATAGCCGAACGTCTAGAGGTCAGCAAATTCCCGAGTGTCATGCCTCGTGAGTCCCTAAGCAGTTTGCACCCCCTGAACCCATCGTAGTCCCTGAACCCATCATAGTCGGGTTAGTTGTCTATAATCGAACGTCTGAAGGTCAGCAAATTCTTGAGGGTCATGCCTCAGAGTCCTTAAGCAGTTTGCATCCCCCTTGAATCCATCATAGTCGGGCTAGTTGTCTATAGCCGAACGTCTGGAGGTCAGCAAATTCCCGAGTGTCATGCCTCGTGAGTCCCTAAGCAGTTTGCACCCCCCCTGTACCCATCATAGTCAGGCTAGTTGTCTATAGTCGAACGTTTGGAGGTCAGCAAATTCTCGAGTGTCATGAGAGACATGATCATCATCATCATCATCATAATGTATGTGTCCGTACTCATCATCATAAATGGGGAAATAACATGATGTATATGAACATACAATATGCATGAGTCTCTATAGTGTTCATCTTTAAATCATTCTTACTACAAAGCTCTATACATCATTCACATATTACCCTAGGTAACATGTATGCATTGATCTTCATACGTTCATCATCATTAACATCAATTACAGTTATGTCTTAGAAAACTCGTCGTCATAATGCATCATGACATTTAATATATGCACATCATCTTAATATGGAATATCATCATATTAAGTCATCTCATCATCATACATCTTACATCATCATGTTATCATGCATATAACATAATCACATTATCATATAACGTCATCACATCACCACATCATCATATCATCATATAACATGATCACGTCATCATATAACATAAAGCATAAATGATATGTGCAATGGCCACTAGGCACGTGTTGTCATACATAAGGCAAGTCTTCCGACCGAGTCAATAGTAAGACCACTTACTTGGTTGGCCTAGGCGCTTCATTAAAATCAACAGATACCTTAGTCATTTTCATTTGAAACTATAGCTCCCCATTCATAGTACAACTATTGCTAAATCTAAATATCATCGATACATCGATTAACATTCACATTCCATGCAAGGTAAATCATAATATAACAAAACAACATCATTTATTATCTTTCTTAAGGCATACCTAACTATGACGAGCCATCAGTGGTGGGACCATGGAACATGTCAAGCCTACCTCGTAGGCTAGTCGATAAAATCTATACCTAATGCTCCGATACCAGCTATAACAACCCAAGCCATCTGCTAGTAGATATTGTCCTCTTTGGGCTTTCCATTTCGGGCTTCTCCTCAAGGTTTTAAAATGTGTTTGCTAGGGAGAGGTTTTCACACCCTTATAAAGAATATTTCGTTCTTTTCTCCAGCTAATGTAGGATCTCATAGTCCACCTCCCTTTGGGGCCCAATGTCCTCGCTGACCACTGCTCCATGTCCACGCTCCGAAAATTCATCCCCTTTAGGACCCAGCGTCTTCATCTGCACTCGTTCCTCCCTCCAATCGATATGAGGATCTCACAAAATAGGTAGGGGCGTTCGAAAAATACGATCAACTCAATCCAACCGTTTAGTTCGGTTATGAATTTATTTAGGTTAGATTGAGTTCAAATAAATGAAAAACTTTATAGATTAGTTTGGTTTCTAAGTTCTTGTAGTACGACTATATTAGGTTGAATTGAACCAACTCGAATTTATTTTAAAATATACATTTTTGCCTACGATACAATTATATATACATATATTTATTTTATTTTTATTTATTGTTTCATATATATATATATATATATTTTTATTTTATTCTCCGACAATACTTTAAAATAATTTTTAACTATTCGGAAGGTAATTTTTCAAAATAGTTACAAATTACAATTAAATGTGTGAAGTAAATAGATGTTTTGCAAACAAATTTTTTATTTTTATTAAAAATAAAAATTGAAAAAATGACCGAAACTCGGGTAAAAACATTTTAAATATTTTTTTATTTTGGGAATAAATTACAAATTTTGCGAGTATTTTTATTAAATGAATTAAAAGTGTAATTAAAGGTGATTTAGATAATAGAAATGGGCCCAAATCTTAGGCCCAGTAAATTAGAATCACACGTGTACGAAACAACGACCACACGCTTCCAAAAAAATAATAATAATAAATAAAATTATAAGAAAAAAGAAAAAAGAAATAGTAACCACAAATTATTGTGCTTACTTGGCATTATCAAATGCCATCGAGTAATCCGATAAACCAATAATCACATGCCACGTGTCAATTTAGAAAAATCTTCTATTTGATTGGATGAATTACATTACATTACTATCCTCATATTTATATATCTTTGCTTCTCTTCTGCTTTTCACTCCTCTGTGTTTCCCACATCCGCCATTGCAGCCCCTCCGAAGAAGCTTCATCGTCATCCATGGCTGCCGCTGCCGCTGCCGAGATGGCTCTCGTGAAGCCAATGTCGAAGTTTTGCAGCAGAACTCCCGAATTTGGAAGCCCTAGAGCGAGAGCAATTCCATTCTCTTACTCCAGATTCACCGTCATTAAAATGTCTGCAACTTCCTCTCAATCGCCTCCCAAGCCCTCCAAGAACGCCAACAAGGCTGCGATTAAGGAGACGCTACTGACGCCTAGGTTCTACACCACTGACTTTGATGAGATGGAGACTCTCTTCAATACCGAAATCAACAAGAACTTGAACCAAGCTGAGTTCGAGGCTCTGCTTCAGGAGTTCAAGACTGATTATAACCAGACGCATTTTGTGAGGAACAAGGAGTTCAAGGAAGCCGCTGATAAAATGCAAGGCGATCTCAGACAGATCTTTGTGGAGTTTCTTGAGAGATCTTGTACTGCTGAGTTCTCTGGATTTCTTCTCTACAAGGAGCTGGGAAGGAGGCTTAAGGTATTGCTTATGAACTTCAGAATGAATTGTTTCTGTGATTTTGAAGTTGATTGTGAGTACTGTGGATAATTTTTTGAAAATCTTGTTTATAGCTGTACTGTATGTCATTTGAATCTATAATTTCTCCTCTGTTCTATCGCTCTATTACACTGCTGAATGGCTTCTGAGCTTCCAAATCATGAACTAATCTTTCACTTTGAAATCACATTTTATCTCTTATAATTACTTCGAGCAATATGGATGGAGAATAATCTTTTTCTATCTCACATTGCCAATTGTTTTGATGTGTTCCAGAAAACCAATCCAGTGGTGGCTGAGATTTTCTCTCTGATGTCCAGGGATGAAGCCAGGCATGCTGGGTATGTACTCATTTTCAAGCCTCAGAAGCATTACATGAGCTTTCTTTATCAATTAAAGGACGCTACTAAATGTTATATGATACTTGAATCTTCATATTTATTCTCGAACCTTTAGTTTTAGTCCTTCAAACATTCTAATGTGCTTGTTTTGAATATTTTCATCTGTTCTTAGGAAATATTTGAATCCATTGCCGAATTCTTGAAACAAAAACAAGTTTTCGCTTGAATTTTGAACAAGTCTCTAAAATATAGATATCAAAACAAAGAACCTCTGCATGTATTTATTTATACCCTTAAATTTCAAAAACAAAGGATCAAAATGATTATGAATGCAAATGATTTTGATGGAAAGCTTTAGAGATTTAGAATAACAAACAAAAATGTCTTGAAATTTTTGTGTCATATATTTGTGATACTCATGTTCCATTAATTACAGGTTTTTGAACAAGGGTCTATCTGATTTCAACTTGGCATTGGACTTAGGATTCCTGACAAAGGCTAGAAAATACACATTTTTCAAGCCCAAGTTCATCTTCTATGCTACATACTTGTCTGAGAAAATTGGATACTGGAGATACATAACCATATACAGACATCTCAAGGCCAACCCTGAGTTCCAATGCTATCCCATTTTTAAGTACTTTGAGAACTGGTGCCAGGACGAGAACAGGCACGGCGATTTCTTCTCTGCATTGCTCAAGGCACAGCCTCAGTTCCTCAATGACTGGAAGGCTAAGCTGTGGTCTCGGTTCTTCTGTTTATCGGTAAATGGCGGTTAATCTCTACTGAATTTGAGTAGTATTATACACTTTTAACAACAAAAATGGAAAGATAATGTTTTTGTTTTTGGTAATCTGTTTTCCAGTACCATGCTTACTAATACTTTTATAACTTTTATAACGGCTCAAGCCCACTGCGAGTATAGATATTGTCCTCTTTAGATTTTCTTTTTTGGACTTCCCCTCGAAAATTTTAAAACATGTCTGCTAGAGGGAGTAGTTTCCACACTGATATAAAGAATGCTTCATTTTCCTCCTCAATTGATGTGGGATCTCACAATCCACCCCCCTTCGAGGCTCAACGTCCTCGGTGGCACTCATTCCCTTCTCCAATCGATGTGGGACCTACCAATCTTCTCCCTTCGGGGTCCAGCGTTCTTGCTGGCACACCGCCTCATGTCCACCCCCTTCGGAGCTCAGCCTCCTTGCTGACACATCTTCTAATGTCTGGCTTTGATGTCATTTGTCATCTTCTAATGTCTGGCTTTGATACCATTTGTAACGCCCCAAGCTTACCGCTAGCAGATATTATTCTGTTTGGGTTTTCCCTTTTGGGCTTTCCCTCAAGGTTTTTAAAACCCTTATCAAGAATGCTTCGTTCTCCTCCATATCGATGTGGGATCTCACAACTTATCTTCGTTCTTAGTCCAATTTTGAAAATGTTTTTGGGATCATAGTCAAAGTTTTTCAAAAAACAGTTAACTGAGATCCCAACAGTGTTTTTAGGAAGTAAAATCGTTATCAAGTATGGATCTTGTGGGCTGAACTTGACCTGAATGTTCGTCTCAATGAGATGTTTTTTTGTAGGTGTACGTGACAATGTATCTCAATGATTGCCAAAGAACAGCATTCTATGAAGGAATTGGCCTCAACACCAAAGAATTTGACATGCATGTTATCATTGAGGTAAGTTTGACAGCTACATGTATTTCATCCATAGCCCATGTTCATCCAAGTGATAGTTTACTACAATGAACTGAACTGTTCAATGACAAAACATTCAACCAATTCATTTTGCTTCTACTAATGCAGACTAACCGAACAACGGCGAGAATCTTCCCGGCCGTACCGGACGTCGAGAACCCCGAATTCAAGAGGAAACTGGACAGGATGGTCGAGATCAATGAGAAGCTGATTGCTGTAGGAGAAAGCAATGAGATTCCTTTGGTGAAGAACTTGAAGAGGATACCGCTTGCTGCAGCATTGGTATCTGAGATATTGGCTGCATATTTGATGCCTCCAATTGAGTCTGGATCGGTTGATTTTGCAGAATTTGAGCCTCAACTTGTGTACTAAAGTTTTGTTCATAGCTCACCTCCTCCACTCTCATCTTTTTAGTATGCTCAGTTTCTTCAAATAGTGTAATTTGCTGTCATGTAATGTTTGTAAAAATATGATTACAAACACTTAGTAATGAATTGATCTTAGTTAAATGAGCCTCTCCGCCTCCCACCGCTTCACAATAGCTCCTCCTATCTCGAATGAGAAATGAGTCTTTTTCCCTCCACGAGAAGAAATCGATTCCTCAAGTTTTTTTGTTTGAGCACGAAGCTCCAACTCTTTTGTCGTTGACAAAGATCAGGATCCTCAATCTCCAATGTTCTTTCAAAATTCAAGAATCTCCTCTGTGTCAAAATTCTCATTTATTTTGGTCATTAAATTTCATATAGTTTATGACGTTAATATTCTTATTTATTTTAGTTATTAATTCTCATTTAGTTCATAACTATTTTGATTAATATTCTCATTTATTTGGTTCATGCACGAGAATTAGCATTGTTATGCCTCTATAAAGGCTTGTCTAACCGTGTGTTTGAGACGTGGAGTCATAAGGAGTCATGTAGAGTCATGTGAAGTCATTGTTATTTTGTATTTGATCTGAGGTAATTGGGAGGAACTTTCGTCGAGAGGTTTTGTAGTGTGAGATATACATTTGTAAACACTTTGGTTATAGTGATTGTCTATCACCCGTAGACGTAGGGAGTCATAAGGAGTCATGTGAAGTCATTGTTATTTTGTATTTGATCTGAGGTAATTGGGAGGAACTTTCGTCGAGAGGTTTTGTAGTGTGAGATATACATTTGTAAACACTTTGGTTATAGTGATTGTCTATCACCCGTAGACGTAGGGAGTCATAAGGAGTCATGTGAAGTCATTGTTATTTTGTATTTGATCTGAGGTAATTGGGAGGAACTTTCGTCGAGAGGTTTTGTAGTGTGAGATATACATTTGTAAACACTTTGGTTATAGTGATTGTCTATCACCCGTAGACGTAGGGAAATTTCTTCTCTCCAAATCACGTAAATCTTGGTGTCTCTTTGTTTAATTTCAGTTTGCAGGTGTGTGAGTGTGATCGATTTTGCTTCCGTCTACTTTCATTACAACAATTGGGCATCAGAACGTTTTGGTTGTAGCATTCCGCTACAACCATTGATATCATGATATTTTGGTTGTGATATTTGAGTACAACAAATGACACCAAAGCATTGAAGGTTGTAGTATATAGGACACAACAACAATTAATATCCTAACATTTAAAATCAAAAGAATTTGAGTGACACTAAAAAAAACTATTAAAATATATTATATTAAATAACACCGTTACTGGTAAGCTATTAAAAGTGTACCTGGTTTGAGTTGGGTGGGGTTAAGCTATTTTTTTGACCCAACCTAAAAGTTCTGGTTGGTTGAATTGGTAACCCAACCCAACCCAAAATTTTTTATAATCCAACACGAAAGTAGAGAGTTAGGTTGGGTTGTCAATTTTTTTTAGTTTTAATTATCTACCATTTATAATTATGATGATATCATCCAGATATATTAGAAGTTCACAAATAACAACAAATCAATCCATAATTATTAAAAAAAAATTCAATAAAAAATATTGTAACAGAGTATTAACCTGGAACATTTTCATAAAACTAAAACAACCAAATACCGATATTTCTTAAAAATATAAGGATATCATGAAATTAAATAAACAATAAAAATGATTAGTTTAAAAGGATGATATATAACAAAAATAAAATAATTAGTTTAAAGGTAGGATACATAACCAGAATTGGTAAACCCAATAATACCACCTCGCAAACCAAAGAATATGAAAGAATTTTTAATATATTTTATATATTTTTATTTGAATATGGTCAACCCAAAGTTTTCTCCCAGAACCCAAAACCGAATCGATTCAGTTCGGGTTTAGAAAAAAATGAATCCAACCAAACCCAATCCTTATAGCTCGGGTTGGGTTGGTCAGGGTATAAGCTCTAATTTAATTTAATTAATTAATTTATTTTTTTTTTTTGTTGAGAAATAGGCACAAAACTTGTAATTTAATTTAATTTATTTATTAAAAAAGAAAAAAGAAAAGAAAAGGACTAAAATGGTATTTCACTTACCAGGAAAGGAAAAGGCGAAAGCAAGAGATTTTCTTGAGAAGAAAGAAATTGAAGCGCAGAAAAGCACACAGAGCTCTTCTTCGTCTTCTTCATAATCTCTGCTCCTCAAATTAGCAATCGAAACTCGCTTTCCACTACTCCAAAGAACCACAAGCAATGAGTAGCATTGGAACTGGTTATGATCTTTCCGTCACCACATTCTCCCCCGATGGCCGCGTTTTCCAGATCGAGTACGCCGCTAAGGCCGTCGACAACAGCGGGTATTCCTATTCTTCTCTTCCTTTCTTCCTAATTATTACTATATAGATTTACCTGTGGCAGGGATTTGCTATTTCATTTTTGTGTGAACTGTTTTTCGAATTCGTTTTCAGGACTGTTATTGGAATCAAATGCAAAGACGGAGTCGTTATGGTAATATTTTTCTCGCTTTTTGAGTGTGCTTCCTCTTTTGTTTTGTGGATGGGACCATAGGAGTTCTCTAGGTTTGAGATAGAGTGTTTCTCACATGTGAATCTGATGCGGTTGTTTTTTATTCAGGGCGTGGAAAAGCTAATTACCTCTAAGATGATGCTTCCTGGTTCTAATAGAAGAATTCACGCTGTTCATCGTCATTCTGGCATGGTATTATTATCCCTTATATTTTCTCGATCACTGCTTTGGATTCAAGTATCCTGTAATAAGGGTTTAGATGTTTTAAGCTTTTATTCTGTAATGGTCGTAGACTAACTGATTAAGGAAATATGCCTTGACTGGGCAGAGACTTGGATATGAATAATGGAATAAAAAAGTTAATTTGCTTGGATTTTCTCACATTCAAGTGTTAGTAGTTTAACATATAGCAAAAAATGAACTGGTAACATTTACTGTCTTTTTTATTGATGTTTTTTGCTATTCGATGGCAGGCGGTGGCAGGATTAGCAGCAGATGGAAGACAAATAGTTGCTCGAGCCAAGTCGGAAGCAACCAATTACGAAAGGTTGCACCTTGAGACTCTTCTATTTTAGACAGTCCCCTAATCCTAATGCACACCTCCTAGTTTATTAGTAGTGAAATTGGTTAATTGTAGGAATACATATTGCAGATGAATGTTTGGTGACTATGCTTTGAGTAATTCAATTTTCTCTTATGTTCTAATTTGATTTCTGAGTCTGATTTGTAAATATATTGAAACAGATGCTTAATAACGAATTAGCAGTATCAGTATGATGTGTTAGCATCAGTATGATTTTAACAGTAAACCATCTCTTGGAAAACAAAGTGATGATGATAGCACCATTGAACAGTAAACCATCTCTTGGAAAACAAAGTGATGATGATAGCACCATTGAACAGTAAACCATCTCTTGGAAAACAAAGTAATGATGTGAATGAATTGTGTTCTTTAGAAAGGACATGCCTTCATGAACTTCTAGGTCTTCATACGTGTATGTCGATACTATGATATACTATACTGACAGGAGAAAATAATGGTGTGAAAAGCATGTTAAAAGTGAAGGCATGCAGGCCATGTGATCATGAGGAAGAAGTTATCAGTTAATTTTATGCTTTATCTGAGGTTATTCGAGATGTATTGCTGATTTTGCATTATCCTATTGAATGCTTATCTTGTTTTGTTATGGACTCTTTATGCAGTATTTATGGTGAACCAATTCCTGTTAAGGAATTAGCTGATCGTGTTGCCAGTTATGTGCATCTCTGTACACTTTACTGGTGGCTCAGGTTTGTCATGATTTCAGTAATACCCATAGCAATTTGAAATTGCTTCTTTCTTTCTCCTTATATCGAATTGAAATTAATGTTGCAGACCTTTTGGATGTGGCGTAATTCTTGGAGGCTATGACAGAGATGGACCACAATTGTACATGGTTGAACCATCCGGTGTTTCCTATGTGAGTTTATCATGTATTGACATGTTGTAGATTTGTGATACACAGTTTGAATTTAATGCTGTTTTGTTTATATCGCTTGCAAACTACTTGTGTACATCTTATGGCTGCTCTATGAACTGACATATTTCTTTTCTTCTTTTTTTGGTATTTTTCTAGAGGTACTATGGTGCTGCAATTGGGAAGGGTAGGCAAGCTGCAAAAACGTAAGATAAAAGATTTACTTGTTGTGATACTTCTTGTGGGTGATTGCCAAGAGACCACTCCGTTGCTTTCTAATTGAATCTACTTTAATTGAATTTGATGAGAATGAGTTTTCAAAAACATGGATGCATGACTACTACTATCAGTATAAATCATCATGTAGGCAGTAGCCTATAATAAAGACTTCAGAGAAGTGGCATAATCAGCGTATAGTTACCTAAAGATGTTTATGTGGGAGATCCATGTCTAGATTTTTATGATTGATACGTAGCTGATCATCATCTTAGGAAAGTTGTTTCTTATAAAATAATAATAATTATTATAATGATCTTTGGAAAAGAGATTTGTATGAGGGATTTTGTTCTTGCTACATTGCGAATTATTGACTAATTTATGGCACTGTGATTTTATTCTATGAACTTAACTCTTAATTTAATATTTCCATCTTTGTCTCAGCATTGTTGAAGCATTTTTTATTTTTTATGCATCATATAACTAATCAATGTCCAAGAAGAAGGCTGTGGGGGTATCTTAAGAGGAGATAGACTATGTTTGGAAGTCATGTCCAAAGCACACTCCACTCATAATCGTGTTTGGAATTAATTCACTAGTGTTTTTAATATTCTTGTGTTCCGATTAAAAATGTGTTTTTAGAAAAATTCAAATGCACAAAATAAGTATTTATCATGAAGTACTTTTTACTTTAAGTGTTTATAGTTAAAGCACTTTTGTTGAAGAAGGTGAACTGCAAATTCACCTTCATTTATAATTGCAAACCACCTTTGAATCTGTACATCGTTCTAACACCACAACAGCACATTGTATGTTATCTCATATCTGTGAAAATTTAAGTAGTATTCCTGATGTTACAAGCAATACAATGACAGGGAAATTGAGAAGTTGAAACTCTCTGAATTGACATGTCGGCAAGGTGTTATTGAAGTAGCCAAGATGTGAGTAACTTCTGAGTAGTTGGGCTTTGAATTTGTTGGGACATCTGCTTGATTAGAATATAAACTTTGTGTTACTCTTTTGACGAGCAGTATTTATGGAGTACATGATGAGGCAAAGGACAAGGACTTCGAGTTGGAAATGAGTTGGATCTGTGATGAATCAAACCGCCAACATCAGAAGGTACTATTAATGTTATCTCAATTGAATGAAATTGCAATTTTTATTTTCAAAATTCATCACCAGTTAGGCGTAGCTGAATGTTGGTGGTATATAAATTCGATTGTGGAGAGCTGCATCTAAACTCGAAACCAAATACCTTTAACTTAGTCTGCTTTGGGATGGGACCTTCTGTAAGTTCGTGAGAAAAAAAAATATGGTTCTTGAATTTTTCAGTGGTGCAAAAATATTAGGATGGCATAGTTGTATACTACTGTTAATATTGAATCACATTACTCTTTCGTTTCGTTATTATTTATTTAGTGGTTCGACGTAGTTCAGAGCGATAGAATAGTAGTATAAACCGTCTCCGTACTATAGTAGTAGCTCCCCGAGTTCGTATCGTCCCGTGTGAGGGTAGTTTAGTTTAATCACATGGTTTTACCACTTTCAGGTTCCAGAGGATCTTCTAGAGGAAGCAAAGGCAGCTGCTAAAGCTGCCCTGGAAGAGATGGATGCTGATTAAGGAAGTTGAAAACTTCATAGGTGTGTTCTTACTGTGCTGCTGCTATTGCTTTATTTAGTTTAAAGGGTCTGATTTGAGCATGTCGTTAGAATTTTCGAAGGATTCAGGAAGTGATGAAACTTAATGTGATTTTCATACTGCTTTGTTGTACTGTTCTTAATCAAATTGAGGCCTTTTTTCCCCCTCTTCTGAAGCCAGTTTGAAGATCTCTAACTTTTTATACCATCAAAAGCCGTGGATGATTTTCAAATGCAGCAAATTTATTATACCGTGAATTTAGGTTTAAAATTTTGAAGTTGAGAATTTATTTGGGATGTAAATTTGTTGATCAGCTACATAAATTCAAGCTTTAAAAACTTTTCTATTCTATAAGACCTATAACACCTTGTTTCAGAGGAGAGTCAACCATAGATTGGTCTTTTCGGGTAGCAGCTTCACACGACACTTAGGAAGCTGAGCAGTTGTTAGAAAGATTAGTTAATGGGTCACCTGGTAATTGTTGAGATTTCGGATTCTACTTAGAAAGCTATGTCTTGAGAACGTCTTCCTTCTAACTAAGGCAATTGGTCTCTCACATTGGATATAGATAGGCCGACATTGCCAATGGAAGTTAAGGGCGTAAACGACCTTCTTGGTGTTGGCATTAGAAGAAGCAAGCTGATAGTGGAGTTAGTGGCATTCCTTTTAGGATAAGAAAGTGACCTCGTGGGCAATTTCAATGTTACCAGCTTCACTTAAATTAAAAATCAATCATTTTCACATGTTTTAGAATTAACTTCATAGCATAAAGGTTGTTTTCACCAATGAACATAAAGGTTGTTTTCACTAATGAACGAGGGACTGTTCTTGTTTTTCTTCTATGAATTAAATTTTTAATTTTATATCTAAACTTAAATAATTATAAAAATTTTAAAACCACCAAACTCATGAATTTAATTGTCTTGAGTGGCCTTCTTAAAAGATAATGGCAAGAACAGATTAAAACTCTAGCGTGGGTTCATGAATGCAAACCCAAACTCTCTATTGAGCCTCTTGGAGTGTTTGAGCCTCTTGGAGTGTTTGCTGTGTGACTAAGCAAAGCGGCACATTCCAACCCGTTAGTCTAAAGATATTTCATATCATTATCGAGTCTCTTCGAGTGCTTGCTGTGTGACTAAGTGAAATAGCACATTCCAACTCGTCAATCTAAAGATTCTTCATCATCTTATCTAAAGTGCAGGCTTGAACTTCTAGCATAGTAGTAAGGTAAACATTTCTGTTCTTTCTTCTTCTTCTTTTCTTTCTAACCGTAAAGGATATTAGTATATTAGGATAGGTTTCGAAGTTAGAGGTGAAAACATCTTGACCATCGAAATCAAATAAGAGCAGACATAAATATGAATTTCGTCTAATAGAACTAAACTTATGCATTTGAATTAAATTGGTAATTAAACCTAGATTTTATTAATTGCACCAAAAATAAAAATATACAAACATAGAGAGGAAGTAGAATGAGACGCCCAAAGAAGCCTGAAAATATTACACTCTTCATCAACATATAAGCTTCGAACTCTCCCCTTTTTCTCAGTTCTGACTAATGAAAGGACACATTTTACCCAAATCATCATATAAATACACTTTAATCAACTTAACCACAAACAAACCCCAAATCACAGCCTAAAACTCACACATATACAAATGTACCCTTCACTCCAAATTCAACACTAAATTCTATTTACCTAGCTTGGTCACGATGTTCTAAAGCGGTGTCGACTACCGTCACTGCAGCTGTCTCGGCATCGACCGACAGTAACGGTCACGGAGGTTATGACTAGTTCAATCTTGTTAGGTATGACTATATATTGTGACCATGCCTAGATGTGAATCCATTCAACACACTTGAAAGAAGATATACCAGGCTCGAAGACAACGAAAGATGTCAAGCTGATCGAAACGTTCCCTCTTACCTTACCGGCAGCATCCAGTCTTCTTCACCCAAAAATGTACTTACGGTTGAGAAAAGATGACGTCGGTGAAAAGAGTAGCAGCGATTTTATAAACATATAGCTAACAGAAGAGACCTAGCCTGACGTATCGATTTCCTTCCCCGGATCTTCGTCGTGTATATTTCTCTTCAACCTTCTTAACCAGATGTCGTAGTCCATAGGATATGGTGTTCCACATAGACTATCGACATAGTCGGCAAATGCTTTCAGTACTGTCGACATGTCGCCGAGCTTCTGCTGAATCGACCTCCTTGACCAAGAGGTCTCTCTCCATAGTAGTGCACCCTCAACAGAATCCAGATCAGGAAAAGCATCACCAGAGGCATAATAGAGCATATAAACTAGGCTCTCTGCATCTGAGGCAGAGCAGAGTTTCCCCTCTTGGAGTGCAAAAGTCGACGAGAAGTGAAGATTCAAAGCAGGACGGTCCCTGTCTTCGAGAATCGCATGTCCCCAGCCAATAAGAACAAAGTAAGGCTGTCTCACACCAGATCTCACACAAATCACGTTCTCCGGCCTGATGTCACCGTGTCGAATTCCAGCTGAAGCAGCTGCTGAGAGTGCAGACAAGCAGTCATGGCAGCATCTTAATGCTTCTTCAGAACTAAATCTACCACCATTTACCATGTCAGCTACGGTTTCACCAACAGGGCTGGTCACAAGAATGGGCGTGCCACACCAAGGGTGGTCACAGTTGCCACCCGAGCTCGGTCTATGACATTGACCGGGATGGATGATCCTCCCAGATGCACATAACTGAGGTAGGTACTTGCTAGATAGACCTTTCTGTTTCATTACAGTTAGCACCCTGGTCTGCCTCTGCACTTGATACCACAAGTTCATATCTTCCCATGCTTCTAGCTGGGAAATTCGAGATCCAACGTAAAGAAACAGACTTTTTCCAGGTTCTTCGACCGGAGAAGCAATATAAAATTGAAGCTCGCCCCAAGTCAGGAGTTCATTAATCTGATAGCCTTTTTGCGAGTTTGAATCTTCCAACCACAGCACCGATCCTACTTTCAACTTTACGATCTCTTCGGACTTAACTTTGATCGAATCTTCCTGAACTTCAAGAATTTCAGGGGAAACGCTTTTCTTCTGGAACCTAAACAAACCATTTCCATTCACTCTGACATCTCCCAACTCCCTCTCTACTCGTCTAGTTTGCAAACGAGAACTATGATCGGCAGCTAGATCTTCAATCGAGTGCTTGGGAACTCCGGCAAATTGCATAATACAATGGAAGGTAGCAAAAAGTATTTGCAATGCCCCAATATCACCCCAGTTAGCATTTCCAAGCTCGTTCCAGATCCTATCAATTGAAGAAACCGATATTGTAGCATATCGTTTTATCCATTCAGCAGCACATTCATACACATTATTCAGATCAAACTCCAACCTACTTAAATCTCCTTCAACTTTAATAACTCCTCCATACCACGAATTGAAAAGAAAAACAAAGACAGAGTTCAAACCCGGTGAATAGTTCGATTTGCTCAAGCTTCTTGACAATAGCATGCGGACAGCATAAAAAAGAGCCTCACCTAAAACAGACGGAGAAGGATAGCTCTCATGATCCATGGCATGATTTCCAATATCCGGACTCAGTACAGCAAGTGTAAGAATTTGGTCCCACTTCCCATGGGGATGTCGAGCGTTCTTCAGCAGAACGCCAGCGGCTGAAAGACCTTCAAGCTTTCCAGTAGCAATTGCCTTCTCAGCTTGGTAAAATTTTAAATTATTCCTGTATAAGCAACCAACAGTAAAAGGCATGGGCTGATCTTGACTCCAAAATGCCTCCCACAAACCTTTCACACTTGCATGAAGAAAATCCTCAACAGCAAGATAAGAAGTTGCTTCCACGCCATCAGAGGCAGAAGCATATAAAGTACTTGGCATTCGAATCAGCTGCTGAAACGAAATCCCCTCTAGTGCATAGTCAAACTTCTGTAAATCAATCAACTCAAAAGGAAC
Source organism: Cucurbita pepo subsp. pepo (assembly GCF_002806865.2). Taxonomy (NCBI): domain Eukaryota; kingdom Viridiplantae; phylum Streptophyta; class Magnoliopsida; order Cucurbitales; family Cucurbitaceae; genus Cucurbita; species Cucurbita pepo. The sequence continues at coordinate 6,537,860 of NC_036647.1, forward strand.
GTCGAAAACCGACTTTTTGGTTCTGGAACTCTCTGATACTTCTTCAAACCAATCTTCAAGTTTCGCCGTGAAGAGTTCACTGTCCGAAAATCTGTTAAAAAACTCTTTCCGATTTCTAGACTTGCTTCCAGACGATACACTAGACCTTTTTGTCCCAGAACCCACTGATTCCTGGTCTGGTGATACGCCTGTCAGAGGATATTGATCAATTAGCCTCAAGCTGATCAGAAAACCTTTTTATGGCCTAAGAATTAGCTACTACAATGGCGCACTCCAAAGAAATCGCACTCGGTACCTAAACTTCACCCTCATTCCGTAAAAGATGACTACGGTTCTTAGAATCACTCTTCAAATAATCAAAATTGGGCTTCTAAAAAAACAAATAAATAAACAAAATTCTTACTATTTGGCAAAAATAGTAGTTGTTGGTTCTAACAGACACAATTTCAAATACTTAACAAAAAAGATGAAACTTCAGCATGAACAAGAAAGATGATTGAAACTAATAGGCTTATATTTCATTTAATTGCTCCAATGAAAAATCATTACACAAATACCTTATGACTTCCCCATGATGATCCCACCTAGAAATCTACTTATTTGTACAGTTACTTCTCCATATAAACGCTCCATGACACTATTTTGTCGGAGATTCCAAATGATCACTTGTCAATATGTAATCCAAAATTGTATTTCATAAGTTTCATGCCTCTCATAGCTCGCCCGCTCATTATTTGAATCTTAAAAAAAAGAACTTCTCTGTGAAACAATCGGGAAACAGTAAAGATTAGATCAAATGAGAAAGGAAATTATTCCAAACATCATTCTCTTCGGTCGTCTTTGGCCTTGCTACGAAATGGACGAGGGCTGGTCCTGCCTAAGGTATACATAGGTATACATTGGATAGTGGCTTACAGAACAGATCCCCGGATGGATAAAAGGACCCAACCATAATTTCTATCAGGATCCCAGCAACAGAGGTGAGAATACCCGTAAATACACACATCCCACACAATTTTATAGCTGTGGAAATGGTTACTCAGATTCCAACGAGCACTGAAAATTGCCCTTTAACACACTGGCTTCAGCCATTGTTACTCAACTCAAGTTTCAAAACGCAACTTGTTTCAGTTTCAAGAGGCTGTTTGCAATAGGGAAGAAAAGTTTCGATTTCCATATAAAAAGTAACCAACAGATAAATTTCTCAGCAGTTAATTTCATTTTCAATCATTTGAACAATAATCATAACACCACAATTATGAATCAAAGCTCAATGAGACTTCAAAATTGAAATTGCCAACAAAAACAACCAAACCCAAAAACCCAAAAACCCTAAACCATCCACCACAAAGAAAACCCGCGATTTTCATCTCAATTCTCTGCAAAATCCAAGATACGCTGTTCGTCAACTCAACAGAAAACTTACATTAAGAGAAAGAGATGAGTCAAAAACAGAGACACAAAAAACCTAATACTCCTCACTCACCGCACGATAACCTAACCAAAATAAAATCCAGAAAACTAGAGAGAGAATTTCGGAGCTAGAGAGAGAGAGAGAGAGAGAGAGAAATCTAACCTTCCATTGAAGAAATGTGAAGTTGGGAGTCCAAGATCACTGACCAATTTCAAAATGAAATTCAAAATCCAAGCGCCGATTGATTCAGTCGGTGTCTCCGGGTGCGATCCCGGCGAAATTCACTCTGCTAATTTTCTATTTCGTCCTCACTTCTCGGCCTCCATCGTACGAACACGAATTTCCATTTCCAATTTCTCTTCGATTTCTCTCTCTCTTTCTCTCTGTCTGTAAAAAGCAAAAGCCGGCGTGTGGTGTCAACTAGTGGAGAAGATCGAAGGATCCGATCGGTTTTTGAAACCCGACCCGACCCGACACGACCCGACCGGCTCATATGTGGCTTTTGTTTGTTGGGGCTTACGACAAGTAGTTTTTCTTTTCACTTTCTTAGTTGTTGGGTTTTGCTTTTAAGTGTGTTGTCGTCTTACGTTTGGTCATATGTTCTTGCCTTTTGGTTGGGGAAATTCTTGTGTCATTAATTAAAAAATAATAATTTCACCCTTTTTCTTTTGTTATAATAACTCGATTTTCGGTGGTTTTGATTGAGAAGTCGATTAGTGGGAGTAGAGCAATTATTTAAAGAGACCGACACAAAAAGACAAGACTGATAATTTTAAATTGTTGGATGTATGAGAGAACGGTAAAATATCTCGACTTTGTATCAATTCATTAATAAAGAGATTCTTATTTTTTAATCTACTTATCAAAAGACAATATCATTGTAGCAGGTTTGCTGAATATTTATTCGTTGGAGCAAACATTAATGTTGTTTGGAGGTGACAATATTGGATATTGAGAGTGACAAAGTGATCGAGATCTGAAGGGAAGGACGATGGAAAGAGACACCGGAGGGCGGTCGGGAAGAGAGAGAAAATGGAAGAAGAGTTGTGCGCAATTGGGTGAAGAAGACGAAGTTTCATGTCGGATCCGATTCGAAAATTACCAAACAGTCTCGACCTAGCAACCCATCTGCAAGGCTCGACCCAACCACACTAAAGCAACCCACGAGGCCCTCTATACACGACCACCTGACACACACAAACCATCTGTAGACCCGTGCGCCCGTGAGAGTGTCCCGACTCAACTCACAACTCGCGCACTCTAGCCCCTACATGTGCGTGATGCATGGCAACTCCTTGGCTTGGTTCGGCTCCCGCTATAGCTTGGCAGCTCCACGGCTCAAATTCAGCTCGGGTCTTAAATTTAGACATCATTTCCTACATTTTGGACCCTTGTGAAGCTGATTTTGACATTATGTAAGGAAATTAAGGTTCGTATGAACCGTTTTTCTTAATTTTAAATTAAATTAAGTTAGGAATTCAACTTTTACTAAGGCTATCCAACAAATATTCAAATAGGTGAAGTCTCGACATAAGTGAGAAAGAACTCGAAGGACAAAGGAAAACTAACTTGGAAAGAGAACGTCGGCTAAGGCCATCCAAATAAGTGACCCTACTATTGGCTTGGTTGGAAGACTTATCTTATGTATGACGACACGTGCCCAGTGGCCCTTGCACGTGTCATGTATGTTGATATGATATTATGATGTGCTATGATGATGCTATGATGTTATGATGATGTGATTTGATATGATAATATGATATGTGCGATGATGCTATGATGTTATAATGATGTGATATACTATGATGCTATGATAAGTTAGGATGATGATACATTATGATATGATGACATGAGATGTATAGTGATGATATGATATGGTATGATGATATTTCATGTTACGATGATGTGCATGTATGAGATGCCATGTTGCATAATGATGAAAAGTTTTCTGATACACAATCCTTAAGTGATGTTATAAATGATGAATGTATGAAAGCTTATGCATGCACATAAAGTAATATGTGAAAGATGTGTGGGGTTGTGTGACATAAATGATTTAAGATGAAAAGTATAGGGATCTCATGCATATTGTATGTTCATTTACATCGAAATACTTTCCCTTTTATGATAAATATGAACACGTACACTATGATAATGATGATGATGATCATATCTTGCATGATATTCAAGGATTTGGTGTACCTCAAGACGTCTGGCTACAGTCAACTAGCTCGACCATGTAAGTCCAGGTGGTGTGCGAAACCGCCTGGTGAGCACACGCTTGCACGTGTGGGTTTTGTGTACGGGCTACACATACAATTTGTCTAGACTGGAGACCACCTCTAGGATGGTTTTAAATGATAAGTCCTGGTCATAATTGCATGTGTTTGCCCTCCCTAACTCCAACAATGGGCCCATTGGCTGAGTATTCCTTAAAATACTCAAATCATGTGTTAATTTATATTTTAGATAAAAGTAAGACACTCATTGACAGCGATACCAGGATTAAAGACCATGACACATGCATGGAGTAGTATTTAATTTCGTAGATTTTAGATTAGTATAGGACATTGCTATTTTTATATTTACTTCGGTTTATTTTAAAATTTTCTTAGTATGTAAATCCATGTCATTGTTTTATGAAGTCATTTTTAAATGAATATTTCTGCACAAGAAGTTACGTCATGCATATGATACCGACTTTAGGTTAGTAAAAAACTGTCGTTACATGGTCGAAGATTACATGTAAAATAAACATGTAAGAATATCGAGGTTTCACCTTTTATGAAGACAATAAAACGTCGATAATGATAAACATTACGAAAAATATATAAAAATTTTGAAAAAAAAACTAATCATTTTACATTTTCAAGCAAATTAAATTGTCTATTATATGGTACTTTTTATTAATTATGTAACACAAATGTCAATTAATTTCTTATATCAATTTTGAATCCACAAAACATTTTGAAAATATATTTATTACAAATTTACTACTCTATTTAATTTATTGGTTAATAGTTTTTACCCTAAATTTCTAAAAACATTACTATCTATTAATGTAAAATTTGAAAACATATACTTTTTAAATAAAAATTATCATTGTAATTTAAAAATTTTCAATAATATTTATAAATTAAAAAAATAAAGAAAATCTTAAAAATATTTTTAGATTTAAATAGAAATAGAAAATGTCGTGAATTTTAAAAATTTCATTAATACTTCTCAACTTACAAAAAAAAATTAAAAATATTATTTTCGTTAGTATTATATTTAAAAAATACTCATGAAATTTTAAAAATATTATTAACATATTTTACCTTTATAAAAAAAAAGTTTAAAAAATTATTACTGTCAATTTATGGACGAAAACCGTCCCTCGACACGTCATAGATTATTATAATTTTAGTTGCTTTGGATCTTATACTTAAAAATAGTTTCCTATTTTTTTTAAAAAGAGATTATTATAATCTCAATAATTTAATTTTAGTTTCAAATTTATTCCAATATTTTGAATGGTTGATATTGTTTTATATTTTGGTTAATTTTTATTGTAAGGTCGGTAAAAAAAAGATTCAACTTAGCAATCTATATAGAAAATGAATTTAATTTCGTGAAATTTTTACTTTATATATATATATATAACAGTTTTGATCCCGTCATGTTTTAGATAACGACTCATTCTATATTCAATCTATTGTTCTAATTATAATTTAAAGGGGAAGGATTTATCGACTTTGAAAGTTTAGAATCGCCATGATTTCAAGGATGGATTTTTTGGAACCTCCACTCTTATTCGATCGAGACCTTGCCGACTTTGAATTTGAGAATTAGTGAATTTTGTGCATATAGTCACGGTAGCTTTTCACGTTTGTTTCACTAGTGGCATTTTCGTAATTTTCTCAAATTCTAAGGGTATTTTGGTTATTTGTCGTCTTCTAATTATTTTAATACATTTTTTAAAAAATTTAATTTTTTTTGTGTTGGTCATTCTTCCCTCCTTGAACACCTTGAAATTTCTTATCACACGAAATTCTTTATCCAAGCAACCACGGTACAATGTTGAAAAATGCCGTTTTCTGACACACGCAACAAGGAAAGCATCTTCTCCCTTTGCTAAAGGTTGAAGATGATGACATGGGCAGTTTAGTTGAATCGACCACGTCACCCCCTAAACAAGACTAGCTCTGTGCTTGGGTTAATTTGACCCCTTTCTAGACAAGTTCTCATCGATTTTTTTCTTTTTATTCCTTAAAATAGAATCTCTGACGGTCATGCACAAAAAAATTTGGAGATACTATAAACTCGAGAACCGAGATCCCGAATGTCAAATCAATAAATTTAAAACTTAATACGACTCTCGTGCATGGTAATGTGATTGACTTAAGCTCATGAGAATGACATGTTGCCATAAATATAACTTATGTTACTGTATGACCATGAACCTTGTATTATATTACATGATTATGGTGTGTTACGAGTGATAATTTACCATAGGGTTAGCCCATGAATTTAAATACTAAGATGGTACTCGAGAACCATGAACCAAGTCAAATAAGAACCCCATGCACCCTCTGCTCTAAATTTACCATGACCCCTTTAAGATTACGAGGTGCTACTCCCATCTATTACCTAAATGATTCTTGACCTCCCACTACGAGACGCATCATGATTCTATGTTTTCCTACTCTAGGTGGGATGTCATGCACCATATTTTTATAGGACGTCTACCATGTTTAACAGGTTACAATGACTCATGTTATTGTCGGCTTGTCCTACCCATGTCTTAGGATGTCCTGACAACTTTTCTCGCCAGATGAAATGTTTCACGTTCATGATATTCACCAACAATGTGACTTTCTAGGTCTTTCATGGGGAGTACTTTAG